>NC_004354.4:3636363-3939393 GCF_000001215.4 Drosophila melanogaster | reverse complement strand
ACAATCGGCCCTTTTTTTAAGGAGCTTGTTGAAGAGATCGTTAGCCTCCTGTGCACTGGACTGAGTTAGCAATTTGAGAAAGGAGCGTGTGTCCTTTAAGGTGTCTTCTTTAAGGTAGATGATCCAAAAGTCCTTGTGCTTCAATTTGCTCACTTGGTTTAAGATCCTCTGGCGGAATTCTGTGAAAGAGCAATAATTAGTAGGCTTTCGTCTTGGACTTACATTTATAAGAGCGCACCAGTGCCTAGGAATGTCAGATGAGACAGACCGTCCTGCCAATACCACACCGCCAGTTCTAAATTATCCACCCGGAAATCTTCAAAGGTGGCCAAGTCCCAGCGTAGGGCATCAATGGTTTTCATGACATGCGAGATCAGCTTCCAGTGTTTCAAACGCCACTCTGGCAAACTGGCATGCAGATATGTGTAGTGCTTGGCCACCTTGACAGCTGGTGCATCGTCTCCGTTCTCCAATTTCGGGTGCTCCTTTTCGAGTGCATTTAACTCTGCAGTGCCTCGGGTGATTAGATTGCTTTCACCCAGACTAATCTGCTTGAGCAGTTTCAAGATTAACTGCAAGCTGGGCAAGTTCATGGGCTCTATAAACTTGGCCAAACCGTAGGCACACGCGTCTAGGAACCTATTTTGCGCCTGCCTAAGCTCATCCTCTCCGTAGGGACACCGTCCGTCTTTCAAACTAACGCACAGTTGTCGCGCTGACGTGTAGAGACCGTTGAGGATCTGTCGGTGGCCATATAGGTAGAGTGTAAACTGCAAGGCATACGGCTTTTGAAGTAGTTGCTCGTTCACCAAGATGTTATCGGCACAGGCGGAAATATGAAAAGCAGCATGCTTGGGACAAGACTGAGCTATGTGCCAGAATAGCTTCGAGAAGCGAGTATGCGTCACGCCCAAGTGGGAGAAATCAATCCAGGTCTGTCTTGCGTTCTCAAAGCACAGTACTAAAAATTCGGTTATCGGGAAGCGCTTATTATAATCCAATTGATTAAAGAAGCGTATGCGACGCTCCCGATGATCGGGAGCCTTGAAATTAAATCCTTGGGTAACGTTTTGCTCATCGCGTAATAGCAGTACTTCCATCTTGTCCTCGACATTTAATTGCATAAATAAGGGACGCAGTACTAGGCTTAGCAGCTCTTCGTAATCATCGTTGGACGAGGTCTCGTCCTCGTCGTCCCCCTGATTTACTTCCGTAACGGATATGCCCTCGTCCTCGACCACCATTTCGGACTCCACCACCTGACCCAGGAAACTGAGTATTATCTGGGCATGTTTCTTGGTGAGCATAATTAAATGATTTGCCATCGTTTCCAGGCACTCATCGCTGCCAAAGGCTATGAAGCGGCTAAAGAGATTGTCCAGCCCGGCGAGCAACTCCTCATTGGTGGCCATACCGGAATCGATAAAGGCCAAGAGTTCACCGATTCTCATCTCGGCAACGCGCTGCTCCAATGTTTTTGCTGCATCCGCAAAGCTCTGCATCTGCTTGCAAACCGGATGCTCTCCGAGCAACTTATCTGATTGGAGTACTTTAAGCAATTCTGCCGTCTGTCTACAGATTAGCTCCTGGCAGTTATACAAAGCACTTTTCGATTTCATTTCATGCCAATACATATACGTGTCTACGCTAACGAGCTGAAAGATACGCTGCAGAACGTCTAGCAGTATTTGGGCGAAATGCCGCAGATCAGGCATGGGATCGCTTGAGTTGCTGTCACTGATGTCCTCGGTTATTTGGCTGTAGACGGCGAAGCAATTTGGTTTCTCCCGCTTTAATGGATCATTGAGGGTATACAAAAGGACTTCTATAAGGTGATCCATAGCCTTGGCCAGGTAAATCTTTCGAGTGGATGGACGCGGCAGCGTATGGAGGCGCTGTTTAGAGTCCAAGATATGACGATGTTCCATGCAGGCTATCTGGCGCAGCAGTTGCTTATTTTCTGCGGGCAAATTGCAGTTGACAATTGCGCGACCGGCTGCTCTGAGGGCGGCAGAGAGCAGCGGTAGTGTTTCCACGCAATCTGAATTAATGACCGACAGAGCCTCATTGAATGCCTCAAAATACTGGATGGTCAGCCAGCGGGGTCCACAAGCAAGGAATTCCTCCAGCGGCTCCATGAGACAGCAGTTAACGGCTATTGCGATGGTCAAGAACAGTGGGATAGGCGGCAGCTGGTTACACAAATGCATGACATTGGCGCTCCACTGCGATTCGCACTGGATATCATCGTGTGCAGTGTTCAGCACCAGGTACACCAGTAGTCCACGCAGGTGATTCATAGCACAAGGATCCATTGTGTCTGGCGGCTGTATGATTAGATCGTGCTCCACCAGCAGGTCCGTCACTTGGTCGCAGATCTTCGCAATGTGCTCATCGTTTCCTGAGAACAAACAATGTTCATATTTGGGCACTAACCTCTGGTACTTCACTTACCACTCCAGTAAATCATGTCCTTCAGACGCTGGACCTTCTCGTTGTAGTCATGAAATAACTTCTTCAGCTGGACAAACAATTGGCAATTGTCCAGCGGGTGCTTCTTAGCAGTTATCATAGTGCTGCCGAAACTTCGCGTTTTGTCAAAACTTTTCCGAACGAATTCAATTTTATGTGCGTCTTCTCGTCAGATGACTATCCAAAATCGATAGTTGCGTACCACTTATCTTGCGTGCGAAGAATATTTTTTGAAAATGAAAATGTCCCGAATACAAAAATTTCGCTTTGTTATGGACTCTCTGATGTAGATTTATTCCTATTTATTTAACTTTATTTCTAATTTTTTTCCTATGATATGTAAATATTTTTAGCTGAAAAATAAATTAAGTATTGTAGTGCCTTATTCGATAATTAATAATTGATATTATTAACGATCCTCCCTTTCGACAGGAATGCTGAGAGATCATCTGTTCGTTATCGATAGTCTTGTATTGCGTTGGAGGGCAATAGACGCGGCTGCCTAACGGCCGGCAAAGCAAAAGCTAATGCTTAAATGGTAAAAAAATAAATGTATATTTGCTATAAAGTATAGTATTGTGTTTTTCGAAATTTGATAATTGATATTATTAACGATCTTTCCCGTTCGCCCACAATGCAGACAAATCAGCTGTTCGGTGTCGATAGTTTTGTGTTGTGGGTGGCGGTCGATAGACGCGGTTGTCTATCGGCCGGCGAAGCAAAAGCTAAAGGAAAGTAAAATAAAAGCCAAGCAAGAGCGAAACAGCAAGCGATAGGAGGAGTCGGTCGCTGCCTAAGGAACAAGCGGAACTGGGTTAAAACATGCCCATGCAATAGGCCAAATTATCTATATTATAGGCCAGACTTTCCGTCGCAGACCGTTTGGTGGTGGCGGTGGAGAAGGCGGCAGACGGCTTATAAATTATGGAGCTACGCGAACTGCGCGGTGGAAATGGTGGAAGCGTAGGAGGCATTGGAGCAGCTACAACCGGAACCCCCGGAGTGTCAGTGAATGGAGCCCCTAGTCCCGAACTAGGCGGCATCTGCATTGGAGGCGCCGCCGGAGGACAGCGTATGCCCACCAGAGCGGATATATTTATGGAACAACTAAACGCCACCAATGCCAAGAAGGTGGCTTTGCTTCTGGTCCTCGGCTTCATCGTCTATCACGGCCTGCTCAACTGGAAATACGGTGGGTCCAAGGTTACAAGATCTTTAAAGATCTAAGTACTATGAAATTTATAATGGATGTGGATACGGAATCGTACCCATTTTAAGATCACAATTGTATACCAATGTTCACTTATTCTTCTCATATTATTAATGAGTCAGTTTGACGTTTGACCATATTCGGTACATTTTAAATAGTAAAAAAGGTTTTTACAAACTTTTAATCTCAAACGTTTATGTAAATATAGATAATCATGTCGAATTTTAAGATTAGTGTACAAATTCTGCAGTTGGTTGGATTAATATAAACGACATGTAAAGTTCATATTTGGGATGTTGGCTGCCATCGTATGCTTATTATGGATATTGATTTGTTTTGTTTTGTTCTCCCGCAGGCAGTGACTCCTGCCAGTGGCTGCTGTCCAAGGGCCGATTTAAGGGCGACAACGAGTGGCAGCCGTACGGTTGCATGGTGCACAAGTACTCCCTCACGTGAGTAATCAACGCACATTCCCGACAAGATAACCCCCCAATTAATGAGTCACCCAAACCGAAATTCTCATTATTTACAGTGACACAAGGCGCTGTTTGCGTTACCTCGCCTTCTTCGACAACAAGAACAACTTTGTGTTCATTGGCGACGAGAGTATACGGCTGCTCTACGAACGATTTGTGGAGCAACTTCGCCTGCCATTGGCCGCGGATGAAATGGCCGACGAGGAGGACAATAACGCCTCGGTGACTGATGGCTCAGCCCGTTTCGAGGACAAGAAGCTGCATATGCTGGCCCAGTACATTCGGGCGGAGGAGGTGAGTCCGTCGCTTGTGGAGCAACTGTACCGTCTGGAGTCTGAGAAGCAGCTGTCCTCTGTGTACGTTGTGGGCTTCACCTATGCCGGCTTGCTCGCTGGCAACACCACAGACGATGTGCTGCGGCAATATGCCGCCAATCTTACATTGCTGGTGGCTCCGTTTCATCGCCTGGTGGCGCAAACTTCGCGGGTCCTCTGGAAGCTAGCAGACCGCGTGGACGAGGAGAAATTGCCCGCGCACTGGAAGCTGCTCCAGAACGAGCAAATCGATCGATTAAACCATGTGGCCAGAGGAGTTTTTCGCTACACGGAGGCAAGTGTTTGGGAATCCGCCTGGCACATAGCCAATGGTTTGCTGGACAACGCCATCGATGGTCATCAGCTGTGCGCCCATGGCCAGCGACTGGAGGTTCAGCTACTGTGGAACATGTACTGCAATGACTACATGAACTACAATGATGGCACCTGCTGCAGCAGTTCTGAGCCATACACCACGCTGCAAATAGTGGCATACGCCTTGTTTGGCGTCTGTATGGCGCTTGTGTGTGGCATGTGTCTGCGCAGATGGGTGCTTCACCTGCGGGGCCAGACTTTGTATGTGCCCCTGCAGCAGCAGCAATCTTACGACGGGGGAAGAGCAGGTGGAGGATCACCGAGCAATGCCTTATCCGCTCTGATAACCGACTATGGCACTCCCATGGTGGCGCTATCACTGCTGGGCCTAATTTTGGCCTATTTCTACCTCTGCGATCGCACAAACTTCTTTATGAAGGAGAACAAATACTATTCTGAGTTTAGCTTCTGGATACCAGTGGGCTATGTCTTCGCACTCGGATTGTTTTTTACGGAAGATTCACGGTTCACTAAGGTGCTCAATCGCGATCAAACGGATGAACTGCGTGGCTGGATACTGCTGGTGGTGCTTATATATTACATGACCGGAGCACAGCGAGTGCTGCCCATTCACATGCACATTAAGCTGTTGATCTCAGGATACTTTTTCCTTACCGGATACACGCACTTCACGCATATGTGGCAAACGGGTGGCAGTGGCTCCCTATTCGTACGCTTTTTCCAGGCCATGTTCCGGGCAAACTTTCTCAGTGTACTGCTGTGCTTCTGCATGAACCGGCCGTATCAGTTCTACTATTTTGTGCCACTACTATCCTTTTGGCTGTGCATCGTATACTTTGTGCTCGCACTGCCGCCACGAATTTCGTCCGCATCGGTGGACGCCAATCCGCTGCACTATCTGTATTTGGTGTGCAAGTGCATTGGTTGCCTGGGCGGCATCACGGTGCTCTTCATGTCGGAGGTATTCTTCGAACGGATATTCGTAACGCGACCGTGGAAAGCGTTGTTTGTGACCACTGACGACGACCTGCACGAGTGGTGGCATCAGTGGAAACTGGACCGGTATACGGTGGCCTTTGGCATGATATATGCCGCCTGCTTTCACATTGCCCAAAAGTACAATGTGTTCGATGACAACAACCATGGGAATCTGTTTTCGCGAAGGACATCAATATCAGTCACATTGCTGGCCCTGCTGGGCGTCGGGGTGTACACTTCGTTCTCGTTCCTTTGCCGCAACGTTCAGAACTGTGAGGAGATCCATTCGTATATACTGTTCATCCCGATTGTGGGCTATGTGGTCCTCAGGAACATTTCGGGTATTCTACGTACACGATACTCGGCGTTCTTCGCCTGGTTTGGCCGCATCTCGTTGGAGCTGTTCGTCTGCCAGTATCATATTTGGCTGGCCGCCGATCGGCATGGAGTTCTGGTGCTGCTGCCCGGTTTCCCGACGCTCAACATGATCATTACATCGTTCATATTTGTGTGCGCATCGCACGAGGTGCACCGCCTCACCCAAATCCTGCTGCCGTATGCGGTGCCCAGCGACTGGCGTCTGGTCATGCGAAATTTCGTCATCTTCCTCATCGTGCTCATACCCGTCGCCCGATCGGATGGCATGTTCTGATCCTGAGCGATTCGCAATCCAATTGCCGCCCAGGTATTGACCCAAAGTATTCGATAGATAGCATAGCCTATTCGGCAAATATGGAACGAACTTAATTGTTTAACGTCAGGGTGGAACGGTTCTGTATTTAAGCTTATGACCTTAAAATCCATTTGCCATATCTCGATATTTTTTTAAAAGATACTTAACTCTAAGGCCATGGGTCAAATATTTGTTTTCGTTTTGCCTAAGAAACCCCGGGATCTGGCATTTTTGCTAAGATTCAGACAAGACAATAATTTAATTTGTTAATGTTAGCTCATTATGTTCATTCGATTCGAGTCGGGATCAAATAACTTTCAGTTAAAGTATATTTATTTTTGCCTATTTAGCAATCGAACCACCCTAGTTTGAAAAGTGCGTGTCATAGCTATAAGAAGAAAATCGTAGTCAACTCTCGAAATGAGATGTAAAACCTTACTTAATGCAATTTCATTTTTAAGATTAAAGCTCCTAAAATCTATTTACATATATGTTTGTTTAATAAGTTAATTCGGTAGCTGACTTTATATGGCTTTACCTGCAACTGCACAATATTCTTATGGTTCTGAAACGCACTGTAGGCACACACATGATATATGTATGTGTATATCGGAATTATTTGCGCCGATGTATACAGCCTAGGGTTAACTTAGCCTTAATTAAATTTTGCACAAATTACTTAACAACTCACCCAACCAAACACACTCACACTCAAACATAAGCAGCGGCAAACCAAATGTATGTATAAAGCAAGAGAATAAAGCAATGGATATACACTTATTTGACACACTATACAGCGCCGGTCGGAAGCCATTGGCCGGAAAATTTATCACACTTTTCGGAAAATATGCTGCAACTCTGAACTCTGGACTGGCGGCCACTGAACTGGGCATCCTCCAATGCGGGCACGTGGAGGAGGCTGCAGAAATTGTGCTCATTGACATGCTGCAAACAAGCTGCAACTAAGTCCAAACTACACCGAGAAAAACTATCTGTTGCTGGTGAGATGTCTTGAATTATTGTGGACGTGTTTCGGGTAATGATGGCACCTAAGGTGCACGGCTATTGACCCATATATGTACATATATTCGTACTATATATAATATAGTATTATTTCGAATTATCGCATTTGTGTTGCCAACATTTTTCTCAGTGTGAAAAGGCGGCGGGTGGTGGCAGAACATGCTTTCCATTCACAAAAAGCATTCATTCACCTCGCCAAAGCAAAAAGAGTTGTGCCCCTCAGGATGTAAGGATGTGAGGATGTGGATAAGCACACGGATGTGGATGAGGGGCAGTTGGGAGTGAAACTGCGACAGCTCCACGCGCCTGCAAAGGTACATATTTGCATAAATAAGTAGACACACTCTCGGTTAATGAAGAACTTAATTCGCATCACAAACAGAAGTTTGTCGCCTTTTAATTGGGAAATGTTTCGGTTTTGAGGCTTTAAGGCAGGCGAATCGCAATTTCTTTCTAGGCAGCATATAAATGTGTTGAACGTCTTTGTATTTGGGGAAATTTCTTAATTAATTTATGGTTTCAATCTTTTTAAAGAGTCCTCTTAGAAATAGTTTGACATTTACGTGTGCCTTATATACATGGTAATTTACTAGTAGCAGCTCAAGATGAACAAATCAAAAAATGCTAAAAACGTGGAATTCTAAATTAAACTATATACATTTAAATTAGTGAAAAGCTCATCCGGCGATCAGCTTTGGTCTGCGATTGCTGGCTGGAAAGCTCACGGCTGGCGTCAACAAGTGGCTTTTCCACCGCTTTTCCACAACTTTTCCACCCCCACATCCGGATCCATGGAAGCCACCGCTTTTCTTAGCCGCGAACCAGGTCAGTGAGCCGCAAAGAAATGCTTTTGAGTGGGAGCTGCCAAGCTTTTCCGAGCCGCCCGGACTCGGCTTTTCCGATGCACAGCTCGCCGGGCCGAGGGAAAATGATTTAAATTCATCCGCTCAGCGGCGGCGGCTCCCAGTCATCGGCCGAAAGTGTTTGGAAACGGTTCGTTGGCATTCCGACAGGAGCATTTAGAGCCACAGCAGCCCCACCGCCTCCCAGTCGATTGGGCGCCAAAAAATCTGTTCTCCTTCGGCAGTTGCCCCAAAAATTCAAAAATATTCAAAATATCAAATTGGCGCCCAACAGAAGAAAAGACAGTGTATTGTGCGTTTACACTGCTGTGGTTTCTAAACCGTTTTCAATGTTTTTTTTTTTGTTTGCCGTGTTTGAAGTGCCAAGGAAGCGTTTTCAGTGCCTAATGCCGAGTGTTTTCCAAGTGCTTGCATTCAATCGAAATTATTGAATTTTTACATTTTTGTCTTGTTTTTTCCTGTTGCTGCAGTTAACATATCAGTTAAAACATATGTACTTACGAAAATATAAAGTGAATACCATCCGAATTGAAAGGAAATCTTGAAAATCGTTGTCAAATTTACAATCAGTGTTAAACAACGGAAGGAAGGAAATCCAGGCATTGAGAGGATTCTGAAATCAAAAACACATCTGAATTTAAGTTTACCATCATCTGAATTTAACTTAACATCAAGTAGCAAATATCAAATATATATAATCACTATAATAAATTACATATTTAGTGTGAATCGCATATTTAATCCCAAATCTATATATCTTAATCTTAATCAAAATCTGTACGATCAAGAGTGTCAAAAGCATAAATCTAAGAGTGCAATCAACTTGATTGAGACTAGAAAACCTATATCGAGCTATGTAATAATATCAAGATTTTAGACAAGTCTAAGTGAACACAAGTTTATTGTTCTGTACAATCTGTTTCTTAATACACCATAATCGAATATAACCGAATAGTCTTAACAAACCCATTGAGAAAAGCTATTGAAAGTACGCTGAATATTATTAAGAACACTAAGAACCATTGATATAAATGAACATACAAGAAGAGCTTAAAAATGCATCCCATACTTGATCGTTACTATAGCGATCGATATCAGATCAAGCTTATAACCCGATATTTGATCGAACTCCTTCGATTGCGAAAGAAAACAAAGCGCACTTCCGAATTATCGGAGTAAAGAACTGAACTGAAAAAAAAAAAAATAAAAATATAACAAGCCATCGTTTTTAAAACCCGGTTTCAAGACACCTCATAAAGAGTCCAAATTGAACCATATCGAACTCAAAACCGAACTTATGATATAAACTGTATTCCCGAAATTGAGAACATTGAAATCGCGGTCGCAGTTCGCTACATCAAACCGATGTAGTTCCATTGATGCTTTGCAACCGGAGCGCTCATTCCAAGCCGAATATATTCATCATGAGTGTCCAGGGCCGCCCAGGATATGTGATCACATAAGGACAACGCCAAGTCGCAGGTGAGAAGCCTTGGGACCAGTGACTCAAATTCAATTTCGTTGTCATTAAGTTGTTGGCACTGCCATTGCTGTGTTGTTGCTTTCGTTGTTATCGTTGTTATCATTATCATTATCATCGCTGTGTAGCTCTTACTTATGTCATTTGCAATTACAAATGCTATTGCGATTACAATTAATGATGAGTACATGAGCAAGTTGCGAACCCAAGGCAGGTATCCTCTGCCACAGCCGAGCCAGTCGAGCCAGTCTATCCAGTCGAGCGGGAAAAACAAGAAGGACACTTGAGGAAGCTGGCCTCTTAATGCCTTTTACTGCGCATTAGTGAGGCAAGTGCTTAGGACGTTGGCAGAATGGAGTACCGCACCACCCATCGGCAAGTTAGCGTCGCCACTAGTTGGGTGTCTTGTTTTCTACATTTTCGAGGTTTCGATTTAATTTGTTGATTAAAAATGCAGACCTTTCACCATTCACCCTTCACTATTCACCATTTGGCATACCCATTTGGATATTTGGCTACTTGGTTAGCTTGGATGCTGGATGCTTGGATGCTTGGATGTGCGAGTGTCCTTGTGTATCTGGCAGTTAATTAGAATTGCGTTGGCCCGGTTGACGGCTCCTTGTTTTGATTGTGCCAGACAGACGCTTAGACAACTCACGACTTGCCTACAATTTGGGCTTTTCTCCCCACACATGCTCGCGCCCCATCCAACCACTCCTGTGCTACGTACTACACTGAGCGAAATCAGCGCGGCCCGCTAGGATATCACACATTAAATTTATGTGAAAAACCTTTTAGTTGATACAATGTCGCTGTTTTTTTGGTTTTTTTTTTGTTTTTCTAATTTCAAGATGTGATAATGTGATTTAGCAGCTAAGTCTCTGCAGTTTTCCTCGGTGCCACGGCGCATATACAGTTTGGTAGGGCCGGAGGACATCGGTGTCCTTGCATTTGCCAAGAGGGTACCATCTGCCTGGTGGCCTCCCCTTATGCACATCCTTACCCCATTTTCCTTGGCGCTCGCTTGTCGCTTGTTTCTTCTTTGTCACGAGTAGATTTTTCATGGACTTGAAATTGTTGCCTTCGCCATCGTTTCGCCAGCGGAATAATATGAATTTGATTGTTGCTTGTTGCTATTTGCCTTTTCGCCTGGAAATTGGTTTGTAAGATACCATTTGGGCCAGAGCTTAAGTTACGTTACAATAATAATAACTATTCCAAAAACACATCAACTGCTCCACCTGCCATTTGTGTCTTTTGAAGTGTTTAGTTTTGTGCCGCACAAAAACAAAATCCACTGCACCCATCCACCGCTCGGTTTTTCCGCTGGGTATGCTGGCACTCCAGACCGCCGCAATGTATGCTACACTTTTGTTTTTGTTTTCCCCTTCGTTGTCATCTGCCCCGGGAAACTCGAAGCCCAAAGATGGGCGACGGGAACAAGAACCGACAGAAATATGAAAAAATGCCAAATGTAAACAAAATCAAAAATGCCGGCCATGTCCTTTGGCGTTTTGCTCCACATATTTTCTTTGTTGCTCCCACTAATATATACAAATATTTTGATGGCAGTGGGGATGAAACTGGCAGGCGGAGCCGACGACAATGCGACGGACGACAGTGGGTCTGTTCGAATCTGCTGGGCCTGGTAATTTAATTTTGCTCCAGTTCGCTTCCACTACCGATTTCGCTCTCGATTGTCCTGTTCCTGGTGGGCAGGACATTGCGAATAAAACACAAGTGTGGTGAACAAGTTGAGAATACGGCGAGGGGAGCTGCTAATAAAAATCAAAGCTGACATGTCTGAGCCTGCTCTTAGATTGAATTCACTTAAAACGCTTTCTTTTTGACGATCCCAGGGCATTTTTTTTTTTTTTTGCTTTTGGCTCTCATCCGGCTTCAGATGTTTTTAACAACAATTTAAAAATCCCGTCGGTCCCGCAAAAAGACTAGACTAGATTTTTGGGGAGCTAACTAGTTACATACATACATATATTCGCACCCTGATATCCGATTTCGCTAGATATTAACCACCGCCATTCACCTGGAATTCACTTTTTCATTTCGTTGCCAATTGGCATACGTACATACATACATATGTGTAATATCGCTACATCTTCTTATTGTAACTCTTACTGTGGTTATTCCGATACATATTCCATTTCCCCAAATCAATTTTAATATTCACTTCAGTTGCATGCGGTTTATACTCTCGGGTTTTATTTTTTCACCCACTTTAACGCTGGGTTTCGTTTTTTATGTTAGCCGACCACCATTTTGCTTGTTTGCTGTTTGTTTGTTTGTTGGTTTTTCATTATTTATTTATAACTGAAATTTAAAAGCTGTTGTTAATGCCGACGATGCGGCCTTTTGTTGTTGTTGCCGCCGTTGTTTTTCCCGATTATTTTTATTCATACATATATGTGGCATATCTGGATTATATATATGAATGTTCATACATATATTTTTTGGACTTATTTTGGAGCTGAAGTTCCAGTTTGTTTGTTTGTTTGTTTGTTTTGCTTATTTGATGTCCAGTTACGCTAACGCTTTCACTTTCCGTCTCTCTTCCCCATTTAAAGCTTATTCCTTTATCCTTCCCTCGATTTCCATTTCCGTTTCCGTTTCCATCCCGCTATTTCCCCCTTTTTATCGTTATGTGATTTAAGTGGCCACGTTTCACTTATTGCAATTTGATTTGAGTGGAGGAAGGATGTGTTTGTTAAATACATGCGCCTTTTTTAAAGGCTGTAACCTCTTGAAGTTTTCAGCAATCAATGCCAATTTCTTGCTGCAAGGACGTGAATTCCAGAAATCTGGCAAACCGGATTTTTACCTTATATGCCATTCCGCGAAATTGAGATGCCCAACAATCCCGCCCAGAATTTCCTGACTTTCGGAATGCCGAATCAAGTTCCCGCCCCCAATCCGCCTCCTCCATCGATTGACCAACAAAGGGGGCTTAAAAAATTTTTTTTTTTGCCGAAAACAACAAAACAAAAAAACGCGGCATTGGCCAAAGTTCTGGAAACAACGGTTGGTAAAATGGGGATTCGCGGATATGTACACATCACATGGTCGTAAAGCATGAAGCCCTCTTTCAGTTGAGTTGTTTGTTTGCCTGCCTTTTTTGGGGGCGTTTTCGGCGATAAAGCGATCAATCTGATTGAAGTTTATTAGGAGACTATCGTTGGCGATAGGGATTCTAATTGAATGGTTGAACTGATTATGGAAATATGTATTTATATTAGGAAGTGACTCATTCGTGGCCCAGTCAATAATGCGTTTATCTCTACTTACTGCACGTTCGATACGTTGATTTTCGGTATGGATTTTTGCTTAGAAGCACCCAACGGCCAAGTCAACAAGTTTACAATTCACATTGAAAGTGCTTGGGGGGAAAAATCAACAAAAAGCGTGCACTCAAATTTCATTTGGTCATAGAGTCAATAAACAACTCGGACTTAAGTTTCTCGCATCTGCATGGCCCGGCCCAAATGAAAACTTTAAGGACTAGTTTAAAGGAGTTCCAAAGAAGGCCAAAAAAGTGACGTCCTTTTTTTTTTTAACTTTTGCTTGTTTTTGGCAGCTGTGCAATCGCATTAAAAGTCTTCGCCCACTGGCAAAATGAAAAATTGCTCACATTCGCATATGAAAAAGTACTACGCGAAACATGCTGAATTTCCTTTACACGGCAAGATGAGTATGAGTTTTCGTTTCGAATCAATGCGAATTAACTAACTAGTATGTAACTTGAATGAAAATTATTTAGAACAAAGCGTGGCTTAGTATTGTGTAGACACAGTATTCACAGGGCATTCAAGTGATGAAATTAAATTCAAATTTCGATTTTCCCCCGTGTATATGTACATACGTATTGTTTTTGTGTGTACTGCGTATCTGTCTTGTGTTTGAAAATTCATTCTGCTTGACGCTTCTCTTTGGCCCTGTGAAATGTCGAAAAGCTGTTGGTGTTGGTAAAGAAAAAAATAAAATAAATCGAGACAAAAATGGGAGCCGTTGGGAGGAACATATGTGTTTTATATGCTAATGCGTTTAAAATCATTCAAATCGTGTCTATATCATATACCGCACATCGCATATAAACTGAAAACTTTGCAAACTGCCGCTCGCCCCTGGAAAATGTGCAAATGGCAGTCAAATTTGATCGTCGTCCTTGCCGCCGACAGTGTGTATAAATATTTATGGTTCGCACTGTATTACTTCATAAACAAGTGTGCGATTTGCAAGACAAACAAAATTGTGCGTACAAATCAGTGCGTATGAATTTCCGAATGCCCAGAATGCAGCCAGGATAAATGAAAATTCCAATATCGTTTGGATTATTCGAATGGGAAATAAACGAAAGATGTGCTTTAAGGAATATATAAATCTTGTTCGCAGTCAAATCGAAATAAGGACACACCGTGCGAGGTCATTAAAAGCGACGACCGACAGAAACCGCTTGCTGAAAAACATTTCGTTCGAATAGCCGAGCAATGTGAAATAAGATAAATGAGCCAATTTGACTTGGCGTGCGTGTCCCAGCCACAATAACAAATAACGAAATACCAAATGCCAGAACCACCCACAAGCCCACACCTTTGCCCACACACCTGGCGGCTCCTTCCGACGGTTTTGGCCGCCTAATAGGCCAATCCATATGCAGCCAAGTCAGGCGTCGAAAAAGGCGGATTCAGTTTGTCAATCACAGCGCGTAAAGCGAATTTTTGACTCGGATTTATTTATTTATTTATATATATATATATATATATATTTTCCTCGTTTTTCGTTTCGTGCGCGCATGGAAATCTCTAAATTGGTATTTTTGTGTAATAATTGATTTTGAAGAATTGATCGAAAGAGATTATCCCCTCCTTTCGATAAGTGCCACGCTGACATCGACGGGGAAAAAATGTAGATGGCTGCGTCTAATATCATCATTGAGTTTTGAATTTCTTGATTTGAATTTCTTGACTTAAATTTATCTCGCTTTACTGTCAATCAGTTTCTAAAGCTGCTCGTGTACGAGTAGTTCCTGTATTGAGTTATTAAGTTATTAATTTACCATGGATCTAGTTCTAGCCTTTATGCACAATTGAGTTTCCTGTTGTTATTGCAAGGACCTAAGGACCTCCTGTTTTTTCGGCACAGGATTTTGTGAAGCGTGTACTCAGCTTGTTGTTATTTGCCTGTCCGTCGAGCTAGCGCGTTCATGTGTGCTGTTACAGAGCGTTTGCCACCAGGTTACTAACATTTTCAGCCATTTTCCACGGCTATTTTCCACCTAGCACCACCGTCTGCAGAAATGAAAAAAATCAAGTAATAGAGAAAAAATGCAACTCAACTTGAGTCGAGTCGAGTCGAGTCAAAAAGCCATTAAGGCGTCGAAGTCAATGCACTCGAACGTGGGGCCAGGTTTTCCATCAGAGGCCAAGTGGCTAGGTGGGCTTTCCCCGAGGCGGTGGTTGGGTGGTAACGCGAAGTCCCTGGATATTTATTGACATTTAAATGGACTAGCAGGTAGCCGGTAGTAGCTAGTAGCCGGTAGCAGGGGTGTGTGCTATAAAATTGAAAGATTTCCAGCTAGTTCATGCCTTCTTGCTGCCGCTTCCTGTTGCTATTGATCTAATATTTATGGATTAATCAATCATAAAATTAAGCCCCGGGCCAGTTGAAGGTACCTACCCGCTGTGGCATCCGGCCATTTCCCGGCCATCGTTCGTTGTTCATAATTAATCGATGGCCAACGGAGCGTATACTTAATAGGCTCAATCAACAAACATTTCGATTTTTGCCGCCCGCTGATACAATTGAAAATGCCATTGCTGATCGGCGATAAGGGCGTTCAGCAAGCAGCGCTTAAATTAAACCCACTTAAATCCAACGCCCCCGCATTGTCAAACTAATTATGAAGGACTCGGTCCTTCACATCAGCTTCCACTTCCATGTAACTTTGTTTCCCCATTACCGAATCTTGGAGCCCCCGCGAAGTGAAAGCCCTTGGGAACATGGCTTCCAACGGCATTTCTTCACTGCGGGAAAACTCCATCTTAATTGTGATGTACAATTGTGTTGCGTGTTTCCAAGACCTTGGGACTTGGCCAAAAGTCAATCACAATATGTTCCTATTCTGGTTACTACTTACAAATTTAATTGTTTTTCTATAGTTGTTGGAAAAGAGTTTTTAAAAGCATAATCCCCAATTTGGTAGTGTACGGTGGAACCACTCGAGCGATTCGATCAGGCATTTTTTGTGCATAGTATGTATGTATGTATATCTTATCTTTTGGCAGCCAGGCAGGCATTTTATCTAAACCAGAAACTCGAGTGCTCAATGGGAGTGTGGGTTTGAGGTCCATTGGGGTTGTGGGGATGTGGGTGACACATGTAACCTCTCCAGCGACTCGAACTCCAGGTTTTAGTTGCCGGAAACACAACAAAACTCGCGCAACTCGAGAGGAAAATGGAGTACTGAATGCGAGGTAGGGGTTTTCGGTTAGACACCCACTACCCACCACCCACCACCCACACTCCCCCCCTTTTGAGTTAAGTGGCTTCCAGCTGGGGGATAAAGTGGTTGGTTGTAAGGCCAATATTTGCTCCGGGCAAATATGAGTACACGGTTCGACTAATTACGCGCTAGCAGACACCCTTACTCTCTTCCCCTCATCCCCTCTTCCCATCACCAACCAACCACCCCCTACAAAATGGTAACTACCAAAAATTCATACACAGAAAATGGGGCCTAAAAATATCAGAATGACTCATGGAATACGTCGGTATTTTTTGGGGCCATCGTAATCAGTCTGTTTGAATCAGGTTGATGGAAAATGTTTCGTATTTTGAAACTGTATTTTGCGTATTTGCCTATTTGCGTGGGTTCCGGTTAATAGTTATTCACTGGACATCCGAGGTGTGAAAACCATTGCAAATCATCAGTCAGTGCGATTTGGTCTCTGTGATCAACCCTTTGCGAGCTGTCAACATTGGCTGTGAACTCAGTTGATAAATGCCATTTGTGCCTCAATTAAAATCATTTTAACACCTGTTACACAGATTGGCGATGACATTTCGGCGGGGGATTCGCTGTAAATTGAAATATGAATGTGACAGGTAGCGATTTTACAAGTTCGTGTGCCCAATCGAAGCGAAGTGCGAAAACGTGTAGGTAAGAAAATGAATATCCTGTGACAGCCAACGGCAGCGAAGTGGAAAATGTGTTAAAAAAAAAACAAAAATTGTATCGAAAACTCTAATGAAGTGCAAAGGTGCCAAGGTAGAGATAGTCGGATAGAAATAATTGTCGATGGTCTATGGCAGAAAAACCGAAAGCGAAAAAAAAACGTTGTGTTCGTGGGAATTTTTATAATTACAAATTGTTTATCTGTCAGTGGCAGGCATTTGCTAGTTCCGAAAAACCAGCACATTCGTTGTATAATTATTAATTTCAATTATTACGAAAATAACTCAATCGTGGCCCGGCTCAACCAATATGACATGTGTGTATGGTTTTATGTGGAAAATGAAAACCACTTCCATTCCATTGGAAACAAACATTTTTGAGTGACAACTTTGGCTAGGCACGCAACGAAAATGTGATTAAAATCATGGCTACTTCTATTGTATATGTATGTACATTGCTGATTTCGGTATTATTCACGCTCTTTTGTTTACTCTGATTACACACCACAAAATCCGCCTCGCATTTCGATTCGGCAGGACTCACCGAATTTTAATAGAGGCCTATTTAAATTCCACCGTCCATCTGTCTGATATTTACAATTCCGCCCGGGGTGGTGGCAGCTTTCACAAAAGCGTCTAAACTAATCAACAGGAGCAGCTTGTTTGTTGCCCTGCCTGCCAACTGAATTAAATATGAGTGTGGGTGCATAAATTGCAAACCAAATGAAAAGGCAGCATTCACATTATCTTTTTTTTTTGTTTTTTTTTTTCATTTTTGCGGCTAAGCTCTCTTCACTTGGGACTCCATTTGCAGCTTCATTTCATCCGAGCCACCTTGTACACAAACACACACACACACGGGAAATATCGATTTAATGTAATTAAGGTAAAGCAGCACTATAATAAAAATGTGTCGCCGGCAGCACGCACCCAGATACATCAGCCGCCATACTTAACCGTCTTGTCGACGACGAGGACGTGGAAAGACGCGGTTCCACGTCCTCGTCGTCCTGCGGCAGCCGAATAAAAATCAATAATTAAAGTTACTTCCTCGCAGCTGTTGATATTGTGACGGGCTTAGTCCTTAAAGCCGAATCAATGAGAAAAACGGGAGTTGGGTAGAGGGAGCAACCCTAACTCGAACCGATTACAGCGATAACGATAGATTCCTTGACATTTTCTAATGACACTTTTTGTGCGTGCAAAAGTACAGTTGCGCCAAAAGCAATAAGCTGCGGAAAAAAATGCAGCTTCAGCTTAAAGGCGCTTAACAATGCAGTTTTTGCCAAAACTAATGCTTTATACATTTTTTCTGTTTGTTTAATTGAGGGGCGTAAAACTTTTCTGACTAATTATTGATTCCATAAATGTTTCAGCGCTCTCTAGTCGCTTTCCGCATGCATGCTATCCACTTTGCAGACTTGCAAATGTAAATTGACAAAGTACAAGCCACTTGTCTCGGCAATAAGACTTGCACTTCACAATATAATACTTCTCTGCCTTGCGATGTGGTATTGTAAATTGGCAAATTTCACGTCAAGGGTTTTGACGGAAAGTTCCTGCTAATAATCAGTTTGCTCTGAAGTGTCACTGCACATTTTGGCTAAGTGCGGATATATGTTTTTGGCCGGTTTAGCAAAACCAAGGAGGCTGAGCGACTACCACATGGTCCAAACAATGACCAACTACACAGCGCAATAAATCATAATTCGTTAATCTCACTGGTCCTTCAATATGCTATCCCTGTGATTTAAACCAACTGTACTCGCTCTCTAACCAAACAAAGGGAAGAACAAAACCAAAAAAAAAAAAGAAAACCCCGTAGGCGTCGCATTGGTCTAGTTTAATGGTGATTAATGATCCAATTTTTTGACAGCAGGGACAGCAGGAGCGAGTGAAAAACAAGCTAAAATAAAAGTGTAATAATGTTTAATGTGTGTCATGCAAAGTAATAATACAAAATCATTTTGCGTCCCGAAAGCAACCAATCAAAACGAGGACTAATGGTCTCATTTCTGTGATACATATTTTCCTTTCCATATACATATATGTATATACTTGTACTACCAAATGTCTGCAGACTATCTCTGTTGTTAAAGGTATTAGAGTTACATACGTAATTTATCTTTCAATTTGAATGAAGAAAATTAATATTAAATGTTCGTTGGAATATTGATTTAAAATGCATTTGAGCATATACCCTGGAAATTTGCTACCCTTTGCGAAAAGGTTCACTTTTTTTTTTAACAATTGAGCGGACCCTCCAAGTATGTATACAGTTGGCGGACCCTCAAGGGCTGAATCATTTGCATGAACCGTTTCCGGCTGCTCTCGTTGGTCCTTATGGATTTTGCCAGTGTCAGTGTCCCGGGCTCAACGTACTTGGCGGATCAAAGCGGCACCAGGAAGACAGCCATCTGCCGCATCCTTGGCTTCGTACCGGCAATGGTGGGACACAATGTTGAGCACCTGGAGGCGCATTGCGGCTAAGTTGATTCGAAGGAGCGAGGCTTTGTTGCCGCATTCCCGTTCCTCTTCGGCCGACCCTCGGCTTCCATTTCCCATTTCCCCGCTCGAAAGGAAAGCGTCCAGGCGAGCTGTCGGCATTATTCGTCGCCCATCTTCTACACCAAAGAAAAAACCTTTTTCTAAAATCTCTGGTCTAGTTTTGCAAACAAAAATAATTATGTGTGAAAGGCTTGGACTTTATTGCCAATCTTTTGGGTTTTTTTTTTTGGTACGATGTACTTGTTGTGTAGTTTTTAAATAATTACTATGACTCTCCCTAATGCATATGCATTTTTCCACAGATATCTGATTTTTTTTTAAGTGCACTCTGGGGAAATGTGCACGAAATTGTTGCGTGCAATAAAAGTAAACCGGGAGTCGGAGCTAAAATGCAACGTGGCTGATGTTGCTGGTATTTAAATGCCGTTGGGGTGGCTTTGGGTGGCAGTGGATGGTGACTGGCGGAAAGTGGGCGGAGAATGTGGGTGGCAAAGTGTACAAATGAAGTGGCACGCCAGCCTGACAGTCGCTTGAAATGTTTCACCTACCTACCTACTGCAGTCCGCAGTCCGCAGTCCTCTGGTCCCCCCAAAAATCCTCACGCAGTTGGCACTTCAACTGGTGCACTTCATTATGTGAAATTAATTTTAATTAAAAATATCTCAAGCCTTCGAAGTGAGCGTGGTGGTGGTGGGCTTAGAAGAAATTTAGAAATTCGAAATATATTAGACCTACATATACTAATCTGTGTGACACCTTGATTGTTGTAAAACGTTCCTAGAAGTTAGTGTTTCCTGTTTCCCATTTGAAGCTTATTGGCTAGTAACTGCGCAAATGAATAAAACTATCCGTTTTTTTTGGAACATCGCCTGGCGCTGGTTTGGTTGCTTGCGAATAAATAAAATTCCCCTTTTTGCATAGAAATTGGCGGCGGGAACGTCGCGATAATGATCCAGCCAGCAAGTTGACAGTGATGAAGCCCCCGGGTGACAGGTTTTGGCTTTTGGCTGGGGCGCCAATGGCCTGACAGATGCCTGACAACTGATTACACACCCCATTCGTGGCCAACCCGCTGGGCGGATGGGCATACCGCAGAGGCTATAGACTCAGCCCGCTCCCGCTCCCGCTCTCAATCCCAATCGCAATACCAGTTTCGTTCCCATTCCCATCGGCGAACTTCTCAGCCGGATTGAAGGGAATACGAAATGCATGGGGATAAATTTTGCAATCAACACTTTGGTTGGCTTTTGTGTTCGCCGTCGCTCTTTTGGATTATTCAATGTGCTTGGCAGTCAATCAACCGTGTCTCGAATGCATTAAGATGGCGAAAAGAGAAAGATTTCCCCGGCGAACTGGTATACATTGCAATCTGATCCAGTCGGTCAGTTCGCCGTGATTTATCGGCATGGGGTTCCCCGATTTCAATGTTGCCCCAAACTACGCTGCACTACACTGCACAACACTACGCTGCACTACACGACACTACACCACACTCTGCTTGTTACCTATTCTTCTATTGTTTAGCTGCAACTATACTTCGTTACGCGTTGGGATTGCATTGTTTGCAGTTCAAATTTTAGCAACAGGTACTAAGAAAGATGAAATGTGTAGTTAACTAACAATTTAATGGGTAATATAGGGATTCTAGAAGTCGCAATTAAAGTGCTGTCCGGCCAACCAATTAACGACCCGCGAAGCCATTGAAGCTGCACGGCAAACTATTTATCATCCCTCACTGGCTTTTCATGTGTTTCACGCCCGTCCATGTGTTCAATTACATCCAGAGGCATCTTAATGCGCCCCATCCAAACCGAAGTGTCTGTAGCGGAATCAATTAATATCGGCAATGGGCTCCAATTAGCGTCTGATTAATTGGAATTGAATGGCAGAGTGGAAAGTGATTTTGAGATGCTTTAGCAATAGAGAAGATGCACTTCTCAGAAGGCGAACTTCCGTGGCTTGAAGTGGGACTTTATTGCTATATGTACACATATTCACCTTTATGTTCTTTAACTTACGTACGTAGGCAAATAACCTATAAGATTCGAATGAGAGATTTGCTTCCGGTTATATGTAACTACGTCCGTTGTACTTCTATTTCTAGCCTCGGTGACCCACTTGGGGCTGTCGGGACAATATATCGGGGTCACCAACAGTGAAGGCAATAATAGGAGCCATAAAACGGAAGCATCCGTAAATAAATGCGAGTCAAAGTATCTACTTCCTGGCCAATCGGTTGCATTATATTGTAGTTTAATTTGCGAATTTATTTGCTCCGTTTTGCATATTTCTGATAGTCTCATTATAATGGCCCCTATTTGATTTATTGCATTCGATCCGGGGAATTCGGTGCCTCTTTTTGTTTATCCTTTGTTCAAGAGGAGAAAAGCAATGGTATTGTTTGGCCTTTTTGCACAATGGCAAATGGAATTGTAAAGTTGCAGCAAAAGTTGTAAATTGCAATAAAATAAAAAGCGTAACAAATGAAAGCTGTATCTTCGAGCGAAATCATTTCTGTTATTTCTAATGAAAACCCCGAAATATGCTACCAACTAATATGGCTGATTGAATTCAGTTAACATGCATATTTGTAACATGAACGCGAAAATTGCCTTTACGTTAAAAATAGCAATGGGTCGCAAAAGAGAATCATTCAAACGTCATTTGGTCAGAGTCAACATTATGCTCGGATCACAGTTATTACGTACTCCTTTGATTTCGGTTCATGCATAAAACGGGCCCGAGTCTTTGACACAATTTCCATACCATTGGACTGTGGCAAACTTAATATGTCCTGAATCCACATATTTGTTCAAAATGGCTATCCCAGTTGCCCAACTTGGCATTGAAACCGTTCGCAGACTGTTTATTTACTCATCTCGATTTGTGGGCACCAAAAGTTAACCTATGCTCATGCATTTGCTTTGGCTCGACTCAAATCTCAAATGTTATGGCATAAAAGGTTCGTTGATTGCCCAGTTGGCTGCAGGCCAGTGCCAGTACCATCTACCGAACATCTGGATTATGTGGGTGGGTTAAGGATACGAAGTCCTGAATACCAACCGAGAAATCAGTGGAAGGTGAAAGCCAAACTTTCACTGCCCGGTGGCTGTTGTCATAAAACTTTATCCCTGTCATTACAAACGCCTTAACAGCTAGATCAACATGCCGCAAGTGGCCTTCTCACTGGATAAATATCCAGCATCCAGCATCCAGCATCCAGTATCCAGCTCCCAGTTCCCAGTTCCCAGCTTCGAGCTCTTTGTCTCAGTCGAATGACGAGCAAATGTAAAAGGAGGAAACAAATTCATAGAAAAGCTCAAGCGTGCGAGGGGCAGCACTCTGAGAAATGCAATAGTTTATGTGGCTTTCAAGTGATCACCAGTGATATACAATAAATTTCAAAATCGGAAATAAAATATTGTAGATGAAGTATTATATGTTATGATGATGATGCTTTATAGTTCGGTAGTTAAGCCCCAATGATGTTTCTGAATTGATTTGTATGTATATTAATGACAGATTTTCTTTGTAAAAAATCATTCGATTTTTCCTTGTGTATGGCATTTCCCTGGGAAAATGTGTGCGTAGTGCCTCTTGCTGGTTTTCTGTTATTCTTTTCTCCTTCATAATTTTTACCCTGTTTTTCCTTTTCGGTAGACGGTAGATGTGAAATAGCTGGGGGGAAGAGGTTTTGCTTAAACATTTATAAGGTTCAGACCCCTGCTGTCCGCTCCCTTTGCCCCATTCATTCATTTCATTCATTCCGATGGAGCCCATTCATTTTCCTTACACTTTCCCGCACCTTGTCCACTTTCCCGCCATGTGTTGTAGTTGTGCAAATCCAATTTCATGCGCCTTCTTATTTATTTCTGGTTCCCTTTGGCCAGTTTTATGTTTTGTGTTAGTTTGTTGCCCAGCGCAACGTCCAATGTCCAAGTACCACTCCACGTCCAGTTGCCCTTTTTTTTTTGGCTTTTTTTTTGTATTTTTTCCCCCACTCGAAGACGTTTCTTTGCGACCTCTCGTTTTTGGGTCAGCTAGGTATAAATTATCAGCGTCCGATGGGATCGTTCCATCAAAGAACTCGGATACTGTCGCGACCTATGCAAACAATCAGCGGAAAAGTTTCGATTCCGAAAATTAGAGGTTAAAGTGGGGTTTTGGGTTCGTACAAAAGTCAAGGGATCTTTTGAGAAACGCTGCAAATTACAAAAATTTATGTAACATTAAAGGACATTTTTTACAATGCATATACTGAATCTCTGCTTTTCGAAATAATTATTTTAACTTCTCACCCAACTGCGACATTTTTGTTTGTTGAAAAATGAAACGCGAATCGATTGTCACAGTATTGTCAGTATTTTACCAGTGCACGAGATTAAAAATGAAAAGTTGACAAACCTCTAGTGTTGTGTATACACACTCACAGTCTTCAGTATTCAAGTGCTGGGAAATGGTTGGAATTCGAAAGGGAAAAATGGAAAAAAAAGGTGGTTTATTTGCCACTAGAATTGATTGGCAAACCGTGAAATTATTTAGGGAAATGAATATTTAAGCAGCTGCAGTCGAATGTGTCAATGAACTGCTGGCCTGTCACTGGCTACATATAAACTTTATAAGTATATTTGACTTTTAAACCACGTGCAATGAATGGTTCAGTTTTTCACTACGCAAATCTTGAAGCTTGCAACTAGCTTGAACCAAAGATGTTGCAGCGACCGCTTTTGATGATATTTTGCAGTTTAATATCAATAAACGATATGTGTTATGTATATGGCAGTTTTAAAGTTATGCTGCACTTGCATTGACCTTAGTTACAGGTCCTTAGCCAACCGCAAGAACCTAGTTTCATTCGGGGCTGGCACTTAACCTCCAGAAAGCCAGGCGGCTGCAACATCTTCTTGGCCCCGTACCTATGCCATCGTTTCATATTACTGCCCTTGTTCTAGGAGCCCTCAATTGGTTCGCTTCTCACGCTGCTCCCCATTCTGCAACCCCTTTTCGACCCTTTTACACATATTTTGACCCCCCTCTTTGGCCGCAGGCTGTGGTTCATTTGCCGTTTCGTAGCCTACCTATTTGGGCAGGCCATAAATTTATGAACAAACTCGAGTCCTCGTATGCGCATCATACAACTGGGTTTCAGCCAGTGTAATATAATTGTCTTTGGTTTTGCTATATTCCGGCGATTGTATATTAAACATGAATTAAACCTCAGGCAACTGCATATGTACATATACGTATCTTAGAGTCAATGCAGAAACTGAAGTAAGTAACGCTTGTATTTAATCAGGAATTCAACTTATACTTTATACTTTTAACAAGATTTCACTAATATGGTAACCGCGACTGTGCGCCTAACCAAAATGATGGATAGGCGAGACAAGGGAAGTGCGTTTGCTACCGAAATTGGGGCACGTTGCCGTTTTGGCTCGATAAACGCCTTCAACTTCACGTTCCCTTAAAATACATATGCACATACATATACATACATACATATATGACTGAATAAACCATAAGACAGAGAATAATATGCTGCTGCCAGCAGAAATCTCAATTCAGAAGCCTTCTCCTTCGTTTGAGGGAATTTACAATTTACATACGGTTTGCTAATTAAAAAGGCTGCAGGGATGTGGAATCTTGGGATATGGATACTAGGCCACCGAGACAGGACGGGACGGCACTGCATTTGAGGTATGCTCATATTTTTTCAAAACGCTGTCCTTGTTTCCGACAATCATTTGAGGACACTAAACGCTTTTGCAAAAACCCTAGCCTATACCCTTATTACATTTTTTTTTTTTGCCACACAGAGACGAATAATTTGTATAACCAATGGGTGTAAAATATACAACAACTTACATACGTTCCACATATGTAGGATTATTCAAAGTGTCGATCGATAGTAGTTTAAAGTTTTCGTTGGATTTCTGATAGTGTGCACTCAAGCTGGACGATATTTCTCTCTGTGCACCCACCTACACTCCCCCAAAGAGCCATTCACTGTGTCCGCAGCTTTTTAATAAGCCCGACGCGAGAGTCTGGGCCAGGTTCCCACTTGACATGGTTGAGCTGGGGACTTGACGAAAGAGGCTAACTTTTTTCTCCTTGTTTTGCAGCCCAGTATGAGCGAATAAAAAAGAAAAAAAAAAACAAAAAGAAGACCGAATAAAAAAGCAAAAATTGAAGGGAAATGGGGGCTGCTTTGCTTCCGCTGACGCCTCGCAAATTGCCAAAGGGCGGTTCTTCCGCGGGGTTTGTTGGGTTGTTGGGTTTGACCCACCCCACCGACCATTAAAAACTTTTCCCACTGCAAATTGGCAGCAAATTCGAGCTGCAGTGGAAAATTAGAGGGCATTATGGTTATTCGTTATTACTACAGCCCGTCAGCGGTTAGATCAAACGCTTTCGTAAAGCGGATTAAGTTAGGAAATCCCCTCATTAGGCGAGCGCATACTTTCACCCAAACACTCGAAATAATTTTGAAATTTCACGATATTCCACCTGACAACTTTGTAGTTATGTGATCAATTATTAACGCTTCGTTTTAGATATTTATTTGATTTTTATTTGTAACATACTCCGCATCACCTGGCACTGCACTTTTTCAAGTGTGTTTGCATTGGAGCCGAGTAACTTGTTGGCTTGCAATTAATCGGTATCCGCGACCAATGACCCCATCGTGGTCGGGTATCTTGGGCTTGGCACTCCAGTCTAGACGGCACTGGCCACGCCCACAGCGCCAGCGAAGCATAATGGTCACGCCCCTAGAACAAAGGCGACTTGTTGAGTCAGTCGATGTGCAATTGAATAGCGGAACTAACTCAATTCTCAAAGCAACTAACTGGCAGTGAAACTAACAAAATGGTTAAATTTCGACTTTGCCTGCGTTTTTACTCTTTAAAACTACGAAATTCGGAGGCGCGTTGAAATGGGCTAAACGAATTTGGCAAAAGTTTCAAAGTGACAATGTTTTTGTTTCCTCATTTTTTTTTGTGGGACGCACATCTGCACCTCATTTACATGGCAGACGGAATACTTTTTTGGTTTTGGACAGTAGAGGCGGCGGGTTTAGTCCATTTGCAAAGCATAAAAGTTGAATAAGTCGTTCAGCGTCCAGTTCGGCAAAAAAAAAAAAAAAAAAAGCCGCCATTAAATAAGTTTTTGTTCCCTGCTTTTTCGTAAAGTTCTCGTGATGGGGGTATATATCTGTTCCGGGGTGAATATATATTATGTATACACACATTGGAGTGACACCTCCAACGTCAACAACTTGAACATCAGTTTTGCGAGACGCGGCGGTCTGATAACTTTTCAAATTTAGCCGCTCGGAAAAAGAGTGTGAAGAGGCCGCGGAGGAAAAGCCCAAGATGAAGTGGAAGTTGAATGGGGAGTTGGGTGGGTTGGGTTGCGATGGGGCGAAGGGGTGCCCAAAAAGTATGCTAAGTATATCGACGGTGCTATACCACCACCGCCCATTTCCCATTTTCCACCCGCTTACTTACCCTTGAGTTGCGCTTGAAAGAAGTTCGCTTTCAATTAAGGTTCAACAACTGGGGAAACTTGTGTGTTGGCCTTAATCTAAATCTCGAAGACCGACCCTATAAACGGTATGGAGTATGGATTGCGACTGCTGAATGATTGTTTGTACAAAAGGAACAGAGTTTTATTTATTTGCGGGTAGTATTGTGGTTTTGAAACCTGCGAGGATTAACAATATATATGCGGCATATTTCCATTTGAATAGGAATAATTCTAAGCTGCACATTCGCTAGAATAGGCCTGCATTTGCATGAGGAATTTCCTTAGGTTTCACAGATCTCTGGGCTGCGATGAATTAAAAAAGTTTTGAATTAACATTTATTTTATTTATTATAAGTTGTCCACTACCTATCGCTTTCGCTTTCGCTGTCCCACTCTAACCTTGATGCCTGTTCTCTTCTTGCATGTTACTTGGTTTGCGATGACGACGGATCAAAAAAAAAAAAAAAAGTTGTTCATAAAAGAAAAAATTGAAGAAAAAAACAGAGGGATAGAGTGAGAAGGAGAAAGAAAAAATATATAAAAAAATAAATTGAGCAGAGTTGTTGACGCGACATGGATACCAAGTTGGAGGCACGTGGCCAGTTTCCGGCCTCGTTTCCGGACACATTCAAGAACTTCTTTGCCATGATGAACGAAGACGAGGATCATGTGGGTCTCTTTGCCAATCTGCTGGAGGATAAGGTAGCCCGCGACCCATGTCCACAACTTTTCGTACGACTTTACGACAGCGCACATGTCCTGGCATATTGCAATTGCATATTAATCATTTCCCTTTCCCTCCTTTCGTTTGTTTTTTCCCGCACTTTCCTAGGTGATTCCGCGCCAGAACAGCCCCGTGCAGCCCCAGCGGCAGCGGTACGGTGGCAGCATGCGGAGTCACAGCGGCGGCGACCGCTCCGATCGAAGGGGTCGCACCGAGCGGCAGTACCAGCAGCAGATCCAGAATCATCATCATCATCATCAGCAGCAGCAGCAGCAACAGCAGCAGCATCAGCAGCAGCAGCAACACCAAGGCGCCCAACAGGTGAGATGAGATGTGGCATGTACATGAATTGATGACGATATACTACTGTTTGTATGCCTGCAGCAGCGCGTCTTTCAGTCGCGCAGTCGCAGCGGCAGTGGCAGCAGCGTTGACCTTTATGCGAATCGCAATGTAAGTTTCTCGACCACCACCAACCGGGTCAATTCATTGCGGAGGAATCGCTCGCGAGGATCGCTGACCACTCTGAGTAGCAATGGCTTAAATGCCCTGGGCCTGGGACCCGTGACCCTTGCACCGAATGTCAGCTCGAGCAGCAGTGGCAGCGTCCTGGACTTGACCTTGCCTGGTGGCACTGGCACTGGAACTGTGGACGGAGGTGGCGGCGGCGGTGGTGGCGGAGCTGGATGCGGTGGCCAGAACGTGTATCCTTCGCCCGCAAAGTCAAACCTGAAGCCCGCTCTGAAGGCGACCAACTCGTCGGTGGATCGTGGATGCGCACTCTTCGTTGGAGTCGATGGTGAATTTCATTGCGGTCACATCAAGTACTGTTCCCTGCACCATGACAATTTCGCAGATGGCCTCCAACAGCTCCAGCAGCAGCTCAAGAATCAGCAACTCGGCTCTGGACAGAAACACGTAACTATGGCCTGTTGCGAGTGCGTTTGCGGCAGTGGCAAGGCTGCCCGTTCTGGACCCGATGGCGAGGACAATTGTGGGGCGAACTACCTGAAGGGCTATTCTGGTGGATATATGCTACCACCGACGCCGAAGGGAAAGTCCATCGACAAGACGAGCACCTTCACTTCCGCCGAGCTGGCAGCCTCGAAGAACAAGGATCTGCAGGAGCGACAGGAGCGGCAGGAGAAACGTGGGTCGGTCATCCTCGAAAGGGCCTTCGATTTCGGTGAGTTTTTACAAGATATATGTATATGTATATTTTATGCATAGTTAAAGTATGTGTATGTTTCGAATAGTGGTTTTAAAAACTATAAATTTACATAGCATAAAGGCAAAATTTTAAAATAGAAATGCTCTTTCTTCTTGATTAAGTATCCGCACTGCTTATCGCTTGACAGTGCTGTAAAGCGCAATGAAAAGCGCACGCAATGCAAACCTTTCCCACAGCGGGCCAAAAATAGAAAATCTCGGCCATCTGGATTATCGCCACGGAAATGCAGGCGCTGCAGGGGCTGGCTCTTGATTAGGGAATTAGTCACTGGGTTACTGGGCAGCAAAAACGGGCGGACGAAGTGGACGAAGCCTTTCAAGGAGCATGTCCTGCCACGAAGTGCGCAAGTCGGAAGTGCGTGCCATGGGCGGTGGCCCCAATTGCAGAACGAGCTGCCTGTTTGCATGCTGCACGGCCATCGGCTGGCAGGTTAATTAAGACTGCTGCCTGGACTTGTTTTCCGGGCACAAAGTGACTCTTTACGTTGACAATGACATGGGGCACACTTCGTTCTCCGTGCTTTGTGGTCCATGCTCCGGTTCTCCGGTTCTTCGGCTCTCCAGCTCTCCAGCACTCCGGTTCCCGGGCTGCAGACTCCGGCTAACGAGGCCGCAAGTCACCTGCCAGATCGCAACTTCCTTTTGCCTTGCCATCGTTGCGGTGGCTGCCACATTGATGCAATTGCGGCTGTTTTGTGGCACCTGACAACAAGTTAAGGGACAAGTCCCGAGGAGTTGAGTCCTTTGCGTCCGTCCGTACGAAGCACTTTGGTACTTTGCTCCAGACACTACACTAGCTGACAAATTTGCCATTTTTGTTGAATGCACATTCTACTTGAATTTAGTCCATTTTATTGTACACTCGTTGGTTCATTTTCCAGCTGGCTAGCTAGTGTTTAAAAACTCAACCGTTTTCATTGATGTTAGCCGCAGGTGACGGTAAGTGGAAAAATATTAACCGAATGCCGCCCAAGTTGACATAAAGAAAGCTCTTTAACTTAATTTAATTTGGCTAGAAATCTGCTCAGGGCATTAGCTTCAGCCACTTGACTTTAAAAAGTGTTTTCATTTAATCCGAAAATGTCGTTAAGGAAACTCTGGCAATGGCTGCTTGTGTATATTGCAATCATCTTCTCGAAAATTCAGCTGGAAAATACACTTTAAGTTGAATTTTGTATCTGTGTCAGCCAGCGACGTGCGAATCCACGAAATGCGGATATTGGGCAAATGGATAAAGTAGCCCGAAGGATCTACCCCTTCCATTTGCTGCTGGTAAATGCGCTTTAAACTCGCTTTAAATAATAAAACGGATAAGTCAAGGCCGCACCAAAGAGGCAAAATAAAGAATGGGGCAAAAAAAAAAAAGAAAAAAAAAGGAACGATCCGGAAGGGAGCCCAAAAACGAAAATTAAACATCAACTTAAAAAGTGGCAAATGAAGAGTATAAAGCGAAAAAGGTCCGACATTTACCCGTCGCTTGTCCTGAAGCCTTTTTTCTTTTTTTTTCCCCTCTTTTTTTTGTTGGGGGGGCGAAATGGAGGCGGGCGACACTGACGGGTTACATGGATAATCGGCTCCTTTTTTTGGGTGGTTGTGTGCCTGTTTGTCAGGTGAAGGGATTCCAACTTTAAGATACTTTCTGCCTTTGTCCACTTAATTGCATTGGGTAAACTGTTGAATCGAGCCCCTCGATAAAAGGACCGGCGACTCATTTCTGTAATGGATGGGCGCCTCCTCATGGTGATTAATTTGACTGAATGCGGCTGAAAAAGGTTTGAACCGAAAAGAGCCTCTCGAACGTTATGATTAATCGGCGGGATCAACGGAATTAAATCTGGTTAAAATCATGCCCTCAAATGAACATAGACAAGTGACAAATGCTTCGAATGGCATGCTCATTAATCGAATGATTGAAGAACTGCCAGTGGTCACAATACCGTCTTCCGAAATCCATTTCATAGACACCCCAGCTCTTAGCTACAGTTGCCAAAATTTAAACGATGGCAGCATCATAAAATTCTTAAGCTCTGTCGACGAAGAAATGTGCCACACGCTAATTAAGAGAAAGCACCCAGAAAGTTTCCTAGGCAAACTCGGGGCCGTGAAATTTAATCATAAATATGTTGAAAACAATTTTTATGGCCACCCATTGGACAAGGACGAAATTTTCTGGGTATATTCCTCAGAGAAAATTAAAAAATAATGAGAATGTAGCCTGATGTGCAAATTGTTCACTTTGAAACGCATCCAATTGTTAAACCACATGTTTTGGACATTTCTTATAAACTATTAATTTGAACTGTTGATTATTTGAGTTTCATTTGGTCCTTGATCAAAATTGTTCTCTTTGGCTTTTGAATATTCATAAAATATTCTGTGAAATGCCAAGGCCCACACCATTGTTAGTCGTGACTTTTGAGCGGCAGGACTTCCTTAAATCGAATGAATATTACACTGAGTATTTTTGAGGTCGAGTCTGTTAGCCTGTCATATGTGGCCATATTTTAAGCGATGCTCCGGGTCTAACCGACAATTTTTATGGCGCCCACTGACGCACAAAGAGCCAAAGTTTATTAATTTTTTTTTTTTCTTTTTTCGCCCAGCAACAAAAGGAAACAGCAAAGAAAACTTAAGCTTGGCTATAAACATGTAAACAGAAAGCAAACACACTCACACGCTTGCAAACAGAACAGTCGTTGGGAAATGTCTCGAAAAAAGTTTGCTTTTTGGGTTCTGGCAAAACATTTTCATATTTGACTTCAACTTGGGAAACATAATTCCTGGGGAAGACAGACACACACAATGCAAAGGCGATATAGGAACAGGTGGCACAGGTGGCCCAGGTGTCCCCTGCCCACATTTTTCCCATATAACATAGATAAGGATGAAAAGCGTAGAGGATGTAGGATGTAAGGATGTAAGGCCCAGTGGAACTGGCCACATTAGTTTGGGCCACATTGTTGCGGTTTGTTTCAGTCAACTGGACGATGGAGGGACAATTTTGAAATTAACAGACGACTTGTTACGCTCAACTGCTGAGATTCTGCCATTTTCCCAGCAATTTCCCAAACTATTTTGTGTCAATTTTGCATGAATCTGTAATTGCCTTTGGAATCTTGTTAGATCAATTCAACTTTAGGCTGGATCTGAATTTTAAGGAATACCGAAATGGTAGCAGTAACTATTGTACTGGAGTATTTTATTAACAAAATGGCTTCGCTTTTATTGTAATGAAACTTCCGCCGTTCTATTTACTCTATCCTGATTGCTGCCCGTGGTTCCGGTCCGGGTGCTCAGATGCCAGCTGCGACGAGAGCGACAGCATAAGCAGCAGCACCCACAATCCCGTGCCCTCGCCGGCTCCGCACCAGCTGGCCTACAATGTCCTCAAGCCGATCCTCAAGCAGCCGCAGCAGCAGCAGCAGCAGAAGGCAATGCTGCAGGCGCAACATCAACAGGTAAATGTACAGCAACATCAAGGAGTTACGCAGCAGCAATATCAACAGGCGACGCATCAACAACTGGGCAACCAGCAGCATCAAGTGGTGACCCATCAGCCCCATCAACAGGTAACCCACCAGCAACATCCAGGCGGAGGTGTCCACCAGCAGCACCAAGTGATGGTTGCTCATCAGGCACACGCCCATACACAGGTTAGCAACCAGCAGCCCGTGCTGCAGGTTCAGCTACCGACACCCGGGGTGCACGTGGTGCACCGCCTGCTGCCCACACCGCCCACCCATAGTGGCAAGGGGGCGTACCACACGCGTGAGACGGCCTTGCAGCGGGTGCAACAGCAGAGTGGCTATTACAACCAGGGGCCGAGCACCTCGGCATCTGCATACGGCTATAACCAGGCCATGGAACAACAGCAGATGCAGCAGCAGCTGCACTACGATCCGCATCAGGAGCTGCAGTTCGAGCAGCATCAGCCGCACCAGTCGCATCAGCAGCAGCAGCTGCAGCATCAGCAGCAGCATCAGCTGCAACATCAGCAGCAACATCAGCAGCAGCAGCAGTATCAGCAGCAGCAGCACCAGCAGCAGCAGCATCAGCAGTACGCTGATGACACCGAGCTTGATTACGATACGGAGTGGGAGTTGGATGAGGAACCTGCTCCTCAGATTGTACCGCCACTCACCACCTTCAACGATTTCGTCAATGCGGCTCAAAATCCAACTGGCAGTCGTGTAAGTATCGCTGAAATATTATTATTCACGTACAATTGTTGTTGTTCGATTTATTATTATTATTTATTGCCACAAAGTTTGTTTGCGTAAATGTCTCATATTGATGTCAATCGTTATTGGATTGCGGTCTCATATTCATGCTTGAAGCCAAACAGACACTTTAAAGCTTTAATTAGTTAAATAATTAAATGTGTGTGCTGCAATAAATATTTACATTTCTATAACACAAAGTTATTTTTCAGCGACACCTCTAACCCCATACAACTTGTCTCTTTATTTTTCACCATACCATGACCATTCATAGCAGAGTCTGCGTGCCCAGAAGTCGCCGATTTTGAACAGACGTCGCGCCTCATCTATAGCCGGAAATCTTTTGCACTCGGATTACACGTACACCCGGAATAGCATCGGTGGAGCTCCAATCGACTCCAATGATTTTCAGCGCATTTCGCACAGCAGCAGTGCCAGGTATAGGAATTGACAATTATCGGTTTAAGTTCAATGTTCATGTTTGGTATCGAAGTTCGTTATGTTAATTATTTCATGATTGCGAATCAGTATTCGGCTAAAGTTGTTCGAAGACCAATTTGTGATGACTTTCGACAACTTTTTAACTTTAGTTCCGTGGAAGATTAAGCTGATGATAAAGTAGCTGCAGCTGGGGGCAGAAGTCCTCTTCGAAGGCGTCCAGTCATAAACAAGTAAAAATCATAATTAAAAAGTTTGCAACAATGCCAGGCGGGCGGGCCGGCAGGTGGGTAGAGGATAATGGCCACCCTAATTAGGTGACCCCGACCGCCTAGAGCCTTCAACTGTGACCTCTCGTCGCCACCCTGTGGGCCAACAGTTGTTGGCCATTGTCTTTGGCTTCCCAGCGCGACCTTGGCCCAATGGTTTTTTTTTTATGTTCAAAATGGAAATTGTGCTGGTTTTAATGCCAAATGGCTTTTCAAATGCTTCACGCTTTATTCCATTCACAATTCACTAGCAAATGGCTTGTGAGAGCTTCAGACACAATTGCATTTAACTTAAAAAAAAATAAAAACAAGTGCACTTTAGCAACATTCCATTCCCGAAAAGAGGAATTTTTTAATGAGTTCACAGTTTGCCACATCTATCGCTTCCCGCCAGCAAAGCCAGAAGTTTCCATGAAAATCTTAAAGTCAGTCGCCTTTTTTTTTTTGCAATTTAAGAGGTATTTGCTATTGCTGAATGAGGCATCAGCTTTTGGGGTACGTCTACTGCTGTTTGATCCAAGTACCATCGTGTATGACCTTTCTGAATTTAATGGGAGTTTAATTTTTCTCGCTGAATATTCGCTGTGCGCCCTAATTGGGCTAATTACGCTAAAAGCCAGCGAGTCTGGGGCAATTTTCAATCAGTTTTCATCAAGCTCGCTGCTAAGTTGCCTAATTATGAGCTGAAACGCAATTAACCTTAGGCCAAGCCATGACCATTGAATCACATACTGCGTATGCAGGTATACACCGAGGGCAATTATCATTTTCGAACTTAAATCTATAGTTAAGCTACTCAAATAACTCAGTACCCAATGGGGAACAAGAGCAATTATTTGCAATTAACATTTGTATTTCTTGCTGCTTCCAGGGATCGCATGTCACTAGCCGGAGTCCTGACCTTTCAGCAGGCCATATCTGGAGCTGTGTCACCACAGTATGGCACAGTGGGATCGCTAAATTCCCAGGTACCCGCTACCGGTGAAGCCGGAAAGCCGGGAATTGTGGGATCCGATGGCATTGGCGGTGGCGGTGGCGGTTTACCTGGCGGATCTTCACACAACTTAAATTTGACGGTGGGCCTGGGGTTTCTCGGTGGTTCCAGCACCACTTTGGCTGCTGTCGCCGAGGTGACTAGTGGACCGGATGGCAATGGCGACTCCACCGACTCCCCATCTCCGGTCTCCATGATTCCCAGCAATCAGCAAAAGCAGCAGCAGCAACTGTTGCAGTTGCAACTGCAGCAGGAGCAACAGCATCTGCCCACCCATTTGCCCATGAAGCGGGAACGAGGCGTAGGCGAGTCCTCGGGGGCCAGCACATCCGGCACCGCCATCGCCGAACTGGCCTCCTCCGTCGTCCTGGCCACCCAGTCCGGCAAGCCGATGACGGAGCGACAACGCTTAAGGACATCCAGCATGCCGGCGGAGAGTAGAAGGGTGAGTAATATTCCAAAGTAGCTACAACACTTAGCAGACAATATAATTATATTTCTGACAAATGACTTATAAACAAGTAGTATTTAAACTCAATCGTCGGATGCGATATAAAACATTCAAGTCACGATTATCCCAAGCTTCCACAAAACTGGCCAGTCATGGAAACTATTTATTTTTTGCTCAAATTCAGCAAATGGCAATTGCATAGTCCAATTCAGTCAGTCCAGCCAGGCAAGCTCATGGGGATTATCGCAACGACATGGGACGACAAGTAATTGAAACTCGGACCGGGGAACAAAAGTCGTTTAAGGACAGCCATTAGCACTCCACACTCAGCGCTGAAATATGCTTAATAGTCGAAAGAAAAGCTTGATCTGTGCTCCAGACGAACAAACCGAAGATTACACATGTATCAGGGGGAGTCTACTTCTGTGTGGCTGTGCGACTCGGCCAAGTTTGCAGCATTCAGCATGAGTAAGCATTTGATACATGGCTCTGCTCTTGGCCATCCCGCTCCCGGGTCATTGGCTGCCTGAGCTTTTTTTTTCGGGCCTGGCTGCCAAGCTTATCAGGCCCCCAACTGCCAACGACCATCCCCCTGGTGGCCAGATCCAGGCCCACTTGTGTCTTGTGTCTTCATGTATCGTTTTTGGCACACTTGAAAAATCGCAACAATCAGCTGGCAAGTTGAGTGCACTTCCACCATATATATACATATATATATACTATGTATATAGACATTTTGTGTATCCAGGCATTCCCTAGACGCTGAAAATAGTTTCACTGAACAAAAAACTGATTTCAATCATTTCCACATTTGCAAAATGACTCACGCCATTTGGTTTGGACATTTTTTTTGTCACTTCCGAGCTCTATAAATATTCAATAAGGTGCATAAAGGTCGACTCATCCAGTTGTCCCTTTGGCTGTGTGCCATTATTGTGGATTTATGGCTGCGGTGGCGGCCGTGGGCTTCATAATCCCCACGCTTCCTCGGCCGAGGACTTGCACTTGTCTAGTCGGTGCAGCTAATGTAATTAGTTTGTGAAATTACTCGAGTGAAAATTGTGCAACGCGTGCTGCGCAAACTACGTGCCACCTGGAATATCTGCACCTGCCATTGTCGCAAGGGACTCAAAGCGGCAAGAAAGTGGGCCAACCGGGGGTCATTGACCCGAAGTTTTCACATTTTCCGGCACAGAACCTTATACAGAGATGCGCCGTCTGGAAATTGCAATTTCTCTTCAATGGGCGCTGGTTGCAATCAAAGTGAGCGGGAAAACCTTCAAATGGTATCAATGGCAAGCACATTGCACATTGATGGGTCGCACCGGCGAAATGACGGGTATTTTTTGCCCAGAGTCCGGGGCTCAGCATTAAATGCCTAATAGTGTCAAGTGTGCGTCGCACTCGACACCAAACAAAAAAAAAGAGCAAACTTGTCGACTGCAGGCCCACATCCATTCACACTTCACTGCTACTTCCGTCGCCTGCAAGCAAACAAAAAAAAAAGGAATAAAACCAGAAAGGCTGAAACCCCCAAGGGAGCCGAAAAAGTGCAGAAACTTTTGTGCCACCATTGCCCAAAAGGCCAACCGCAAATATGTGTGTCCCGTAAGCCCATCGGGGGCAACCGCCCTGCAATTGGCAGGAAACAGGAGCCGGTACTTTGTGCTCGCTACTCGTTTCGGGCCCAAAACTGCTGGAGGTGTCTTAAATTCGACGTATGTTTTCCATTTGTAAAGGCTTAAGAGATATAAAATATCTGTGCAGGGGCATCAGTTGTGGGCTTTATGGTACTTATCATTATAAAATGTAATTGAAAAATGCTTGTACGCTTTGTCAACGGCGCGTATGCGCTATTTTTATGCGTGTAACATTGCGTATACGCCTAGGATGCAGGACACATGACGTATGCGTTATTTTGTAAATGTTATCATTCTTTTTGAATTTTACTATTTTCTTTTACTTTGCAGCCCCGCCTGGCGGAGATGCGACGTTCGGCCATCCATGCCGGTGATCCGGACATGACCTACTACCGTCTGCGAAGCTTCAGCATCACCTCCCATGGCATCTGCAATTTGGGCGATTCCCTGAGGCAAGTTCCTAAAGCCCTGATACTTTTGTCAGCCATTTATTATTCTTCTTTTTGTATTTTCCTGGAACAGAAGCCGCAGGTCACGTTCGATCAACTCCGTGACTTCCACCGGCACCTCAAACAGCGGCGTGGATCGACACAATAGGTGAGTTCAATGTTCAAATGTTCAGTGTTCAAATGTTCAGTGTTCGGCGAACAAAAGTGGCTGGCTGGCAATAAATTGTTTATGAAATGACAGTTCACATGGCGACAACAATGCGAAACGTGCGGCATTTTCGCGTCTATATAGACTGACTAATTTCATACAATTTCCACACCAAACACTTTCCGCTGCCATTAACAACGGCATCTTGGAGTCTGGAGTTTGGGGACGGGTAACCCAAGATGGGGATGAATCGTAACAATGCCAAAGCGTTTTCCATCTCATTGACGAGGAAAACGACGCCTTCTCCGAACAGTGACAACAATCCCATTAATTGGTATTTTACTTATTGTTTTGCTATTGATTTTTTTTTAACTCTGTTACTCCATTTGATAGTTCAGAAGATTAGTTATCATATAAATATGTATATATTCATTTTGATTTCGATTGCATACGTATGAGGTTGGCCCACTGTGCCTCGCTGATTCGCTTATTAATGTTATTCGTATTGCCTGTATCTTCGTAGCAACGCATCGGGGGCATCGGGCGAAGTCATCGACGGGGATCCCAATGTTCCAGCCTACAAAATTGCCATGCTCGGCGCCTCCGGAGTGGGCAAGACCACACTGACTTACCAGTTCACCACTTCCGATTACATATGCGCCTACGACCTGAGTCTCGGTAAGTCGGTGTACGAAATTCATTTTTTACCAGGCTCTTTTCCAATTGTAACCAAATAATCAAATATCAAATGAATGCTTAGTTCTTGTAGTTATTTTATTAGAAACTGTTCAGGTTAAGCAACGCATATGAAATGCGTAAATTGTATAAAATTTATAAGTGAATCACGTACCTATGTAAATGGCTATCTAAGTTTGGATAAATTTCGAAAAAGTACTTTTCGTCCACGTTAGGCAATATAATTGAAAATGGAGTCGCCCTTGCAGAATCCCCTCCGCTGGCGCTCCACTACGCGGCTTTTAATCAAACACATTTGCATTTTAATTATGGCACAAAGTCATAAAATATGAAAACCGCCGGCGCTAATTTCATTAACTTTCGCGACCATATCACCGGATCCTGGAGTGTGGAAACGCTAGAGAACATGGCCAAGTTGGCTGCCAACCACTTTAATAGCGGCTTTGGAGCTTTTAAGTGGATTTTCACAGTGAAGTGGAGAAGGATTTCCACTGCCAACGGCTTAGTGTCCCGCTTCTCGTCCAGAAAATCGCATTAGTCGCAAATAGACTGGGATGCAGTGTTTTTCCGTCTCTTCCCTCTGAAGTCAGCATTTGGCATTTGGCATGGCTTGTTATTGTTACTACCAAGAACGATGCAAGGCAATGCATATCAAGCGTATTAGGGAAACTGCAGTGACTTAAAAGTCTCTAGTCTTACCTTAGTTCAGTTTTCCAAGTGCCATACGGGCATGGCATGGATAAGCTGTGCTCAAAGCCGGAAAACTCTTACTTTTGTTTTTTTGTCTACCAGGGTCTGGCGAAAATTGACATAATTAGTCGGGCCAAAAGATGCTAGTGCATCCGCTCCGAAGTCGAATTAATTGAATTGTGCCACTATCGAATTACCTTTTGAGCAGCGGACTTTAATGGACCACACTTGTGTTCTGGCACTGAGTTAATTACGTCTGGGTTGCTGGAAGCTCAACGGCTTGAGTTCTGGCTGGAGTAATAAGATCATGGCGAAAGTTGCCGAAACCCAATATTTCATTAGCAGCGGATAATTTCTGCTGCAAGTGACGCAACATGTGTGTGTCGCCGTGCAGCAACAGTTGCCAGCGGATGATTTCTGGTCAGGCGGCAAGCGCATGCATGCGATTTGGATATTCTATATTAATGAAGTACGACGTACTTATATCATTGTCATCAACTTCATTGTACTTTCCTGTGCAATACGGGCTACGATTGCTCACTGTTCGTCTCACTGGCATTTGAAGCTGGACAAGGCCCAAAGGGCCGAAAAGTGGCATTGCCATGGTCGTTTGTGCAGGATTGTGTGTGGTGGAGATAATAAAACTGGGAAGAACTTTAATTAGTCCACAAGGAGGGGCGAACTTTATGACAATTGTGTGTGCGAGTGTGTGTGTGTGTGTGTGTGCGAGTGTGTGTGCGTGTGTGTGTGTGTGTGCTGGGGGTCTTTGAACTTTTGGTTGCCAACCATTGTTGGCAATTACCATAGATGAGTTGTCATACGGACTGGTTTCTAGCTTGCCAGCTGCACTGCTTCCACTGCTTGCACTGCTTGAGGGCTGCGTGTGTGGCTTCGATACTCGAATGCTTTCCTGCACATCACACGCAAATTGCTATGTGCTTTTGCGTGTGGGCGTCATCTTAGCCATATTCCGCTAATGGCTGCCAGGATTGCATGACCACAGAAATCTGTGGGCGGCGGAACTGCTTTGGACACGCCCTCGAAAGCAGATGGTAAATTTATTACCATGCCATGTGTCCGTTTCGAGTAAATCTATGTGGGCTCTGATTTTGGAAAATCGCCCTGATTTCAGTTACATTTATGCCAACCACTGTTGTAGAGCAACACTATAAAACACACCTTTTGAACACAACTGTACCCAAAACTGTACCTGTGGCATCTAAACGAAAATAGACTACAGTCTATATTTGACTTGTTCTAGAAAGCCCTAATAATCCTCAGCCATTTCAGACACAGCACTTATTTTAGCCATCAGTGGCTAATAATACACGCCCCGAAAATGTTTCGCTTTTATGGGCGGCCAGCGCGTGTAATCTCACCAAAATCGCATGGTGCTTTCCCTGCTTTTCCCTGCTTTTCCCCGCTTTCCGTTGGCTTGTTTGCACAGGCGTTTGGATAATTGCATTGCAATGACTCGCGGTTGCCGTTCGCCGTTCGCCTTTTGCCGCCCGCCCCCCAATTGCATAGCTAATCGGCTAAGCCGTCGAAGGACCCAAGTTCACGTTGAAAGGAAGAAGGGGGCTTCTTCGGCCACCGACAATGGCAATACAGCACGTTTGCTTTTTCTATTCAATTTGTGCGGCAACGCCCACGCATGGTAAATTACATGCAACATGCAAATTAAGCTGCGAAGTGTTTGGGCTTTTTTGTTTCTAGTCATTTAAACATTTCACCATTTGGATGCAGGAGGTCGAATGGCGTCTAAATATTTGCCACAGCTGAATGCAAACAGAGTCGGACGCAAACTGCAGTCATCGTCTGCTCCTGCAACTTCTACCCAGCTCCTTTCGTCCTTTTCCGCTGCTCTAGCCAACCAAGCTGCCCCTTCATCCTGCTGGCTTGTGTCAAGCTGCTGACAAAGCGTTCATGGGGAGGCGGTCCTCGTACACTGACAAAAATCGTACCGAATTGGAGTTTTTAGAAAAAGAAAGATGTAACGATGTTACACGATGTACGTTTTTACCTGTGTGACGCTTTTTAGCCAAACCAATTAAATAAAAAAAAAAACCGTATTTCTACCGTTTACATTGAAAATATTAGTTTAAATAAGGAAATTTCCAATTGTTTAATATAGGATATAATTTTCTGGCAGTGTTGCAGTGTGACGTAGCACTTTCCGTGTGCTCCAATGGGACAAAAAGGCTTTACGGCTCCAGAGTAGCGAATACGGAGCACCGAGGGTCAGTTCCCAGTTGCCAACACCCAGTGGCCTCCACTCCAAGTTCACTGTCTGCGTCCTTTTCCACGTTTCATGGCTGGGCTAAAAAACAAAAACAAAAAACAAGTCAATGTGGACAGAGAAAGGGGAGCGTCAATTGCGACATTAACTTGCTGGGCAAATAAAATCACTTTGATTACGGTTTTATGGGCGCCACGCCCCTCAAACGCCCATTGCAATGGTTGTCGCCACCCCCTTGCCCACACTTGGTGCAATTTGATCGATTTAAGACCCTAGAACTGCATTCGAGTACTTGTTATTTTGATTTCCGTAAAAACATTCAGAGCTCAGGGCTTCCTTTCATTTTTTGCTTTTGGTCAATGTAAATGCACTCCTCGAAATAGACGCTTAACCACTTGCACTTCACGTTGGTTGCTTTCTTATATTGTAATATAATTTCCAATTAGTTTTTGTATGCCCATTAAGCATAGCGAAAATTCATCATTTTCATTTTATATATATACACTTTTTTAGATGATGACTACGGACAGAAGACGGTGTCGGTGCTGGTCGATAACATTGAGACGGATTTGGAGATTATTGATCATCCCGCATGCGAGATGTCGGTGAGTACCGATTCGCCTGAAAACTAGGCGAAGGGAATTTTTCCGTTTTCCGATTTTTCCGATTTTCCCAGTCTGGTTAAGTGGATCAAGCTGTTGACTTACACCCATCTGCCACTGACACATTTGCCAAATCATTCATTTAAACTTTGTCGGCCGTCACTTTAAAGGAGAAACAATGTGATGGCATAGGAATAAGCACATTGACATCGAAGTATTGCAAATTACAAAGCGAATTGCAACTGCAATTTGCAAATATTCAACACAAAACCATTTGCAATTTTCGGTTACCCATGTGCGATTTCATAAGTCTGGACTTAGAGAAGCTTTAGGTCTTTAGGTCCGAGCAAGGTCAGGCGTCTCAGCTGTAACAACGTGAACTTTTCCACCCCTTTTGGGCTCCATCCACCCAGCTCGTCGTCAGGCAGCTTGAAATTTCATTTGAACGATTTTTGTAGCCTACTTTTCTGCGCCATATGGCTCATCTATTATTTTTCCACCACAAAATTGATTCTCGCCTGCAGACGGAGGCCTTCTGCGCCACCTACAACATCGACCTCTTCGTGGTGGTCTACTCTGTGATAGATCGAAACACTTTCGCAGCAGCCGAGCGTGTCCTGCAGTATCTCAAGGAGAACGAGATGCTCTTGTCCCGCGGAGCCATCCTGGTGGCCAACAAAACGGATCTGCAGCGACACCGAGTTGTCACCCGTCAGAGTAAGCAATCTATTCAATTCTTGTATGTTGATTGTTCGAATTAAAGCACAGCCATTTTTTTCATTTGTAAAACGACATTGCAAGAACATATTCTATACTATTTAAATGAGGGCTAAGAACTAATCCAGTTGGTCACACACCACCAATTCTCCAATTTCAGTGGGTCGCAAGGTGGCCAAGGAAATAGCGTGCAAGTTTATCGAGACGTCCTCGGGACTGGATCACAATGTGGACGAGCTGCTGGTCGGCATTGTGGCCCAGGTGAAACTCAATCCGCAGCGTTTGCGATTGCTAACGGAATTGGAACTGCAGCGCCTGAATCTGCAGAGTACCATCCAGAAGCACCGTGGAATGCACCTGCAGACGCGTCGGATGGTCCGCCAAATGAGCGTTTGCCAGGGCGACGAGGAGATCTTCGATGGCGGATTGCCGGAGGGGCTGCAGAACGGCGAGGCCAACGATGATCCGGACGGAGTGCCTAGCACATCGAAGGCCAGCCGGTCGCGGATCGAGAATCCCAACCGCAAGCCCTTAAACCTGGAAAGCATATTGAAGATGGGCGAAAGCGAGGTGGACGAGGATGAGGATGTGGTCAAGTCGTCGCAGCTGAGCAAATTCAATATGCTGGCGGCCTCCATACGTCATCGTCGTCCATTCCGCAAGCGTCGCTCGTTCGACGGCGGCGTTACCACGTCTGCAGCCGCGGATGCAGCCGCCGAACTGCAGCGGCGCTATCAACTCCGGGCCATGGATGATCTGCAGCTGGAGGGACGACTGGCAGGAGCGACGGAGGAGCGGTTCGGGGAGAGAAGTGGACTGGCCGACAGCGATGACGAGGAGGACGGTGAGGACATAGTGAACGGAGGACACCGGAATGCCTGCAACCGCAAGGTGGTCAAGAAACTAACCGCCCGCACCAAGGTATTCATCTCGTCGGTGCTGCGCTTCAAGAAGGCCATCAGCCTCAAGCGGCGCAACTCATCCAGCTGCAGTGATCTCTTCGTGATCTAAACGTTTGGCGGCGGCAGCATAGGAAGTAGGAAGCATAGACTGAATGTACATAAATGGAGTATAGATGGAGGCGAAGTAGGAGCATAGATATGGAAGCGAAAACGGAAACGCAACCGAAACCGGAACCGGAACCATCCAGACCAGTAGATCCAGAGATCAAAACAAGCACAACGAAACAGCAGCGCAAACCGAAGTGGAGTCGAACACGGAAGTGCAGGAGTACAGGAGGGGTCAACTTATGAGGAAGTTTCCAGTTGCATATTCCATAAAAACTACAGGGACAATTTCTGTTTGATTGGCCAACGGACGTTTGCAGATTCAGTGCTATAGTTTATGCACAGATTTTGATGGCAACTGCGACTCGTCGGGCGATGGCAAGCAATATGAAGTTCTGGGCCAACAAATTTCTAGAAACTTATAATCACTTGAAATGGCATTTAAAAGTGTGGTCTAGTTATCCGTGCCCGTGCGACTTGCGGACTGAAAATATATTGTAGACAAACTTTGGAAACATATGTAAGCGATATTAAGCATCTAGAAAGTTTTGAACAGGCTAATAGCATAACATTCAAAATAAAAAGCAAAAGACATACCCTTTTACCACGAACCCAACCGGTAGGTGGCGCTGCAAATGCGGACAATAATTTTCTTACAAAAAATATTGATCAGCAAATTTTACAAAATCGAAAATCCAAAATCGAAAAAAAAGGATTAAGCAAGTTATATGCAAATACAAATCGAATCGTATCCGCTTAAAAACAAAATGAAAAATGCAGCTAAAATGAAAAAAAAAAAAAACATAAACAGACTTCTGCTTTGTTTGAGTGGCACATACATACATACTCGTGGAAACAGGAAAAACCGCAATTGCAATATACATACGACATACATAATATGTATGTAGAAATACAGGGCAAGGAATTGCACTCTATTTTGTTATGTCGTATTTGTGGTTTCTAGTTATGATTAATCGCGTGGTTTCTGACAAGTTTCAAACAAATAATTAATTGACTTTATAGCATAATGCATATATGGCAAAAGGCGTTGAGTAATATGGTGAAATTATGAAAACGTTTTTTGTTGTTGTTTTTTTTTCCAACCAATGAACATGACACACATATGATGTATTGTATGTATGTAGACAGGAATTCTGGCAAACCAATTGAAGCCAAAAAGAGCAGTATGAAATAGTCCAAACACTTGTGCAATCTTTACATCCTTTTTATTTTAGAGTGGCATAATGCCAATGGTCCAACTTAATGGCTCAACTATTAACGCACTTTTTTACCCTCTTTTGTGATAGTCTTATAGTTGCTTCTTTACCAAAAAAAAAAAAATAAACCTTCCACCAACAATGTAGGCATTAATATATTTTTCCTATATTAACTGCAATTTACAATAAAGCAATTTGAGAGCTTTTTGTAAGATGCGCACCCTTGGAACTGCTGCTCGTTTGGCTATTGCTGAACAATACATATACATATATTGATACATGAAAAAGAAATAATTGTCTAGCGCCGAGTTTTTTTAAAGATAAAAAACAATTTTTTTGCGCGTCTTTGATCAAGAATAGGCAAATAAGTATTTTACACTTCTAAATGTCGTGTGGTAAGAATACCGAAAATACACAGAAACCACCAGCACTACATAAAGTACACATATAAGAAAAAAAAAAACAACAGCAGATATCATCTGAACAATGAAACAAAGAGTTACAGCAAATGGCGCCCGAACAGGGATTTGGCCGCTTACTACAATATATATACAAAACACAGAATATTCAATATTAATAGCTTATGAATGCTACCAAGCGACCGCATAACGCGAAATCAGAGGAAAAGAGCAACTATTAATGCCAAATCTTCAATGACATCTGAGGTGGAGAAGAAGTACCTCCAATGACCCCTAAGTTTTTCCAATTGCTTTTGTAATTCCAAATTCCGTCGGTCGTTGGAATGCGAGCCACTCAGGCAAAAACCATAATGAGCTTAACCAAAGCCTGCAATACTGTCTTCGAATGGAATAGGCACGAAATAATGTATACAATTGCTGCTTTTGGAAATTTCTTAGCGACTACTATCGCAAACTAAGAAATATAGCATATAGCACATGGAATATCGACCAAGCGACGCGGTTTTCACAATAATTTAGTTTTACCTGGTTTTTGCATTTTTGGTTCAACTTTTTAAATTGTTTCTACCTTTTGTTCTAGGTGAATACAAACTGTTAAGTATATTAACTGCATTTTGACAGCTGCTTAAATTATTTACTTGCCTTATTAGTTTTGTTGTTAAGCTCTTTCAACTCACTTTGTAATAGCTGGCAAAGTTTTTGGTAGGAAAGGCGGTCTTTAAAAACCGAATACAAAAGAAAAGAAAACAAAGAAAATAAGTCATACATTCCAACATTATTTTTTGGGCTGTCCGCACAAGCGGCAGCAACAACAACAAGTAACTTAGGTACACAAAGTCAAGAACAAGAAAACTTAAACAAATTGAAATACAAAAAAAAAAAAAAACAAAAAAAAGAACACACTCAACTCAGCCACAAGAACTCCCCCTGCTCACTCCTCACTTCTCACTCCTGTCAAACAATTGAAAAATATGGAAAATGCTGGCAAGGAATGGAGGAAGAATTGTATTGCTCAAAACGAGAAGCAAGACATTGGACGAATTTCGAGGGGGAATGAGACGGTGACTTATGTGCCATCTAACTAAGTACTTGGCCAGACTTGATCGGAGCTTCCAGTTAACGGGAGCGCTAGAAATGGCAAAAACAAAAAATGGAAAAAAGGCAAAAAAAAAAACACATTGAACGGAACAACGAATCGTGAATGACCTAAGTTGGAGATTAAGTGCAAGTGAAGCGAATGCGTATGACACCACATCTAATATCCAAGTCAGTTTCGTCAACTCCCATCTGACATGAACCTCTTTCGACCATAACTCCAACGAAATGACTGTGCTGAACTCAGCTGAAAGTCCAGTGGCCAAGAGGCTTAGCGAGTATATATTTAACTGGATCAGATTTAATGGGGCATCGAATTCGATTCGTGGTGGGGCAACAGAAACTGGACATAAGCTGGGTCAAGGGGAGGAACCCTGGACAAGGATCTGGGCACACTCACTCTAGCGGACAGGAATCACTACGGAACTTCACCCACTACTACCTACTACTTCAAAATCGAGACTGATTTTACTGCTTACCCCCTGCCTCCATCACCCCCCCCCCCCCACCACCACTCACCAACCACAAGAGCACACAAACAAAGTGTAATACATACAAAGTACATACAATACATACCGGAAACGGAAGAATATCAGAATATCAACCTGACAATCTGAACTTCAACTTTCATAACCTATTTCGCGTACACTATCGACAACACGATAATTTAAGAATACATTTACAAGTTATAGAACCTATCGGTTGGATAGGGTCGAATATACAAAACTACTTGAATACAAATATATATATATATATATATCTTATATAATTATATACCCCTATTATATACATATATGTATACAAAATATATACGATGAAATATTTACACACAAGTTTTACTCCGTGCCATTTGAGTGCGATAAGTTAAGTTAAACCAAACTTTATACGAATTTCGGACAAGTTCAGCGGCATTTTTATGGGAATCCATTTGACTAATGGTTAACTTGTTCTTATATATCATTTAAGTGTGATACGCGAACGGAGATTTAGTTATAGAAAGCCAACTGGTGCTCCCTACAATCCTGTCATTTATTTCTTGATCATCCCCCAACCCACTTTCACTCCGTTCGAATCAAATCAAAAATTTAACAAAAACAAAAAAAAAAATAAAAATATGTTCCCAAATAGTGTCATTTTTTCCTTACAAAATTGTTTACAAATCAAAAGACGCTGTAGTTGTTTCTTTTATACACGAATATACACTATGAATACTTGAGATTTTTTGATGTACGTTAAACATTTATGATATGTGTGTGTTTGCAAGAACCTCTATTTGTAATTGATATCCATATATATATGTATATATATCTATATATATATATATATATATATGTGCATATATATATATAGAACGACAATTTGCTCTTCTCCCGTCTTAATTCCGAGTGATTTTGAAGTTTCCAAGCAAAGCAATTGGTTTAGGTGAGCAAAGGCAAAGATGGTTCCACGTGGAATATATTGTAGAATACATATATGGAAACCACGATTTAGTACGTATGCGTAAGCATTTGTAATTCATATTTTTTTTGCGAGAAAACCTTCATTCAATCAAATTGAATGGGCACTTTTAACCATAAATAAATATTTTACTCTATGTGTAATTAATTACATCTTGTATGGCGGCATTAACCGCCCGTATTTCAATTGGGGGAAAGTGGGAACATGGCCAACAGTCCCGGGCAATTAAGGCCAAAGGGATTACGGATTCGATCCGTACCCATCACGCATCCGGCCACATAACTGCAACGCATAGTTTCCAATTAAAAGTTACTCCAACCCGGAATTTGACAAATGGTCCGGCACTTAATCAACGCAGCACCAGCACCTCGACCTCCAAAAAATGCTGTTTTCTGCGGCTTAGTCGGGATTCCCCAGCTGAAAGTTATGCCCAGAGGACCAAGGGCGAAAGTGGGTCCCATAAATGACTAATCAAAATGCCAGCGATGCCGAGACCTCCGGAAAGTGAAGGAGAATAAAAACATGGATAATGGTTGGCTGGAACATTAATTATGCTGCTTCGATGGTGGCTATCCTTTATATGCTTACACTTATATAGGAAACGGAACTCAAAGTGCCGTAGTCATCGCTGGCCCAGGAAAAAGGAGTACCTTTTACTTGTAATTAAGTCCCAGATTAGTTACACGGAATGCGAGTCGAATTTGTGGTAACCGTAGCTACGTTTTAGTGACTCTAAACTATTTCATTTATTGTTGCCCCTTCTATCTTTTATCTAATATTTTCCCCATTTGTGTTGCCCCACAGTTTTGTGAATCATTGTCAAATACATAAACTCGTGCTTTAAATCTCAAATGCAACTCCTGTGACTTGTGGTGAACTTGGGTTCTGACCATGGCCAGCTTTATATTGTATATATCTTGTCAACTTCTGTTGGCCTGCGGCTAAGTCCACAGTTCCACGCAGTGCAGCTGGAATTTCGATGCAAATTAATTCGGATCAAAGTGAAGGCCCTGGAACGGGAAACGTGCCACAGGTGCGAAAACAGCACTGACTGCAAAACCTCAATCAAATCAGAAATGTTGGCCGCAAAAGCCCGAAAAAGGCCAGCATTCCGATTTAGATGTAAATGAAGTCCAGCAACCGAGTGGGTCACTTCACTGGGTAGTACATTTTTCATTTTTATTCGTTATAAATTTAAAATAAATTATCGAAGTTGAAATAAATATGTGAAATTTCGGGGGGCCCTTAAGCGCTACGACCTATGAACTATGAACTAAATTTGTGTCGACCAGCTGCGGCGGTACAAGGTATTTACACTATTGCCCAGCATGTTGGCAAACTCGCGCTGGCCGCTCAGTTGAAAAAATCCAGGATGCCATTGAGGAGCTCGTAGGCGAATCCAGTCTCATCCGTCGCCTCTGCGGCGGCCTTCTTCTTCTTGTTCTTTTTCGCCTTCTTGGACTTCTTGGACTTGGGCGTGGTGGAGTCTTCATCGGCGGCAGCTGTGGTAGCCGGTGTCACCGCTGCGGCCACTTCTCCCTCAATCGGTGCTGCGGCTGCAGGAGCAGCAAGAGGAGCAGCAGGCGCAGCAGGTGCAGCAGCTGCAACAGCCTCGCCAGCGGCAGGAGCTCCCGTATCGTCCTTGCTCTGCACCTGGTCGCCGTTCGTCGTAGTCGCGGTCACCTGGCCATCGGCAATTACATGCTCGCGGGTTTGGTCAGCAGCCGCTGACGCAGCCGCAGCCGCTGGCTTCTTAACCGGCTTCTCATCGTCGTCATCGTCGAGCTCGTCCAGAAGTCCGGCCAAACTAAAGCCACCGTAATCAGCATCCTCGGGCGCCTCGGCCTCGTCATCATCGGCATAGTCCTCGGTGTCATCGTCGTCATCGGCATCCGCATCCGTATCGTTGTCGCTGTCATAGTCGTCCTCCTCATCCTCGTCATCGTCGCCACCAGCTGACACCAAAAACAAAAAAAAATTATAAAGATAACGGAGTTAGATTAGATATTTTTAGCATGGACTAGAGGAGTCAGTTCAACGAGGCGGATACGCAATATATCGAACAAAAATATTATGTATACGTATATGAACAGGCCAACTCACCGGCAAATCCAAAGAGGTCATCATCGTCGTCATCATCGTCATCCGAACTGGGCTTCACAGGCAACGGCTCCGCCTCGGCCACCCGGACTCCTTCCGGTCCAAACTTGAAACAGGAGACGCGCAGGGAGGCCTCCACCTCGTCGTCGGAGCGCAGTTCAAAGGCCAGGCATGCCTTGAAGTCCTTGGACTCCTTGGAACGGGACAGACCATAGACCTTGCCGCAGAACTTGGAGTAGCCGCCGGGCAGGCCCACGCAAATGGGGCGAGCCCGCTTGCTGGAGATGCGACGAGAGGCCAAGGTGATGCCACCGTATTTGAGGGACACGCTCATCTCGTCGTTGCCCACATAGGCGATCTTGGCGCAGCCAGGTCCGCTGGGCAGCAATGGCAATCCGAACTTCCGGCAGCAGTCGCAGTGGCTCTCCGAGCACTTGCAGAACTTGCTGATGGGATTCTCCGGCTTGGCGGTGGTCGGTGCAGTGGTAGGCTTGGCCGCTAGAGTGGTGGCCACCGCCGGAGCAGCTGCCTCTGCGACCTCGGGAACGGCAGCGGCTGGGGCGACAGCTTCTGCAACGGAAGCTGCAGCATTCGGGGTATCCACATCACCGCTGGCTATCTCATTGGCACTCTCGTCGATGGACGAAGCAGGCGACACGGCATTGACCACCTCATCCGCCACATCAGCGACATCCTCCACCTTGGGCGGCTCCGATTCCGGTGGCGCCACATTGGGATCGATCTCCTCTGGCGGCAAATCTAACTGCTTGAAGTTCTCCGATATCTTGTCTGTGCGCCGGAACACGGTCTTGGCCTCCAGTTGAAGTATGGAGGCACTGGCCACCAGGAGCAGCATCAGTAGCATATTCCTCGAGCTGGTCATCTTGATTTGCGAATCTTTAACGAAACATGCAAATCGAAATCAGTATGCTGACAAATAAGGGATTGTATTGTAAGCCCCAAAATACAATCCCCTTGCAACTAACACACATATGCACAAAGTTTGAAAGTGCATATGCTATAAGTTAAAGCACTATTGTTGACTCTTTAATGGGTATTTTATACTAAAGTTAACAAAATTACCTCCGAGAATGAATATAGTGAAAAATATAGTGAAAAAGCGAGCTCAATGGCGATTTACTTTGCGTTTTCTGTGCGTAGGCAGAATCCGTTTGCGAAGCGGAATTCAAAATCGAAATCGAAATCGAAATGGAAATGGAAATCGAAGTGGAGCGGTTGAGGAAGGTGGGTACGGGCACAAAACCAAGAGGTATTCCAAAAGTCAACAGCTCGGAAATCGCTTTCAAGTGGCCAGCGATTAAATTTCACCGCATTCTTTCGTCTCGTTTTTGGCCGCCTTGTATTTTGCAAAAGAAATGAATTTAAATAAATATTGACATAATTTCTTTCACTTCTCTTTTCATCTCATCTTCGGTTTTTGCGTTTCCTCCCCCCCCTCCTCCCTTCTCCACACTTCCAAATGCAAAGTAAACAAATTAACAGCGAAACCCAATGGCTTTAAAAACTAAAAGCCAAATTTAACAACGCATCGCGAAGAGACAAAAAACGAGAGTGAAATCTCTCTGCAGAGTTATTTAATTGACGAATTGGGTTAGCTCATTAGAATAGCCCCCATATACTAGCGCACTACCTATACATACATATGTATGTAGGTGTACCTATGTATCTCCATTCATTCATTTCCGCAGAGCCAACAAGTTGGAGCTCGTTGCCAACTCAAACTGGGCTCTTTTCATTTTTCATTTTTTTTTGTTTTTTGAGTTTTTTTTGTCGGGTGGCAGGGGGAGTCACCGATGGCAAAGTGAAATTTCAGCTATTGACTCATTTACCTCAAGTGCTTGTTGGCATGGGGAGGGCGGAAGGGGAGGGGAAGGGGATTTCGAAGCGCCCCAAGATGTCCAAATCAATTAGCGGCTCTTAACTGGAGCTCAACCGACGGAGAAACCCGAAGGGCTTGGACCAGAGCCAGAACTATTTCAAGATAAATATGCAAAACGATTCGGATCGGATGGCAGTTGTTGGGTGTGGGGTATGGTCACGACCTAGAAACTAAACCAAGTTTTCTATAAAACAAAAAAGAAAACAAAATATTGAATTACAATTAAAGATGAAGCTCATAGAAAGGCTCGTTGGTTCCATGCTATTAAACGCATCCGTTTTCTTGGGAAACGAACTGCTTTTGATTGGGTCTATATATGGATTTGACCGATTTGGACTAATATTTTGTCCATTAACCTATGCTGCTGTGTGGATTATTGTTCTCTTTTTCTATCTGTTTCTTATCTTTCACACTCTTCGCCGAGGACAATTTGTGTAATCTGGATGGGAATGGGCCACAGGGGATAATGGTAATTCATTCTACTATAACCGGCTTATTACCGCCCCCCCTTCTAATGATGCCCATTTCCTTACATCATTTTCATATTCATTTCCATCATTTGTCTGGAAACGGTAAACAACGCACAGAAATCTCGGCCAGCTGAACCTGCTCCACAGATTCACAGCTCCACAGCTCCACAGCTCCACAGCTCCACATTGTTCCACTTTCATTTTTTCTGAGCACCGCCTCCTGCTTCTCGGCTTCTGGGGCCCTCTTCAACCGTACGTGGCTCGCAGCGTGATATGTGGCATCTGGACATACCATACCATTCCATTCCATTCCATTGATGACCTTCCGCTTGGGCGGAACAACAAACACCATTTGTGACCCAGTTGGTGGCTGTTTGGGCAAAGAAAGTGTGTGTGGCTAAATATGGCAGTGGCCGAAGTCCCATTCCGAGAATGGGTGTCTGTAATAATGGCCACTGGCACTGGCAGTAGCAATATGTGACCACAGTCGAAGTAACTTGCTCGTAATCGCAGGTCGACTTGGAACCGAACCGAATTCAATGGGCAGATGGCAAACAGTGGGGACTCCCCTCAAGCCAACGCCAATTCAATGCAAGTAAATTTCATTTGGGATGCCTCAATTGCGAGTAACACGGCCAAGAATTAGTTGTATAATCCAAGTAAAGTTAGCATAGACACAGTTTAAGAATAAGAATAAGCAACAGTTTGTTATTGCTATTGAGATTGAGTTCGTTTTAGGCAGGACTCACTGTAGCCATTCTGCTGCTGTGCTTTTGGCACACATTGCTGCATGTTTGAAATGCAATCTGCACTTTGGCGATGCACTTTGGCTTTATAATAATTTCACCTTAAAGCCGATCGAAAATTCCAATACGTTATCGAAACGCTCGAAAGTCCAGTTTGGCATATTGCATTTGAAAACGAACCGAAAACGTATTATAAAAAGCCCACGTGTGTCTCCCCTCACCTCTTGTTTGTTTTTCAAGCAGTAGTTTCGAATTTTGTCAATAAATTATAACGGTTGTGAAAAGTTATTAGCATTAATTAATTATTAAACGCATAGGAAAATAGAAAGTGAGACAGTGGTTAGCTGTGTGTGTTTTTTTTTTGGAAATTATCATAACACAATCAGATTTTTTTTTTTTTGGGCGGGGGGAGCTTGTCCATCGAAATCGAACTGTTAATTATTCAGTGCGGCAGCGAAAGTGTAAGAGTGATGCAAAAATTCCAAAGGGAAAAAAATGCTTTTCTATAATGATATTTCTTTTTTTTTATTTTGGATTTTTAATGCCACAGCATGTGTGCATCTAATCCACGCCTGGTGATTACGAAACCAGCGAGCTGCGATTATGCTAAACAGTTTGTCAGACTTTTACATCCTTCGGTGTGGTTTATATAATCCCATACATACGTACATACATACGTATGTATGTATGTGTGTAGTTGCTAGACTCCAAGAAATTTGCATAATTTCGTGCGGTCTTTGTAGTTGTTTTTGTTTTCGGTTTCGTTTTTTTTTTTACGACTGCTCTGAGATTTTCTGCCTGATTTGTGTTATTTCTTGGCTCCCTGTGTTGATGTGTGTGCTTACCACTTTCTTTTGCCAGTGTGTGGGTGAAATCGCTGGGCAGCAACAAGAACAACAACAACCACAACAATAAGAACATAAAGCAAAGTGGAGGTAAAATCAAAGTTACCATAATAATGATGACCATGTCGAGAGACCTATGCCAAAATTAAGGTTAAGTTCTTTAATGCAGCCAGCGGTGAAATTTCTGTTCGCCATGGGCGTGGGTAGCCCCACCAAAAGTGGTCGGTTAATAGGAAGGGGGGGGGGTTAAACAGGGAGAAAAAGTGGAGGAGGGGCAGCGATCGGCGGTCGGCATTTCCGGTCAAGGCTGACCCAATGGACCAGAAAATTAGCCCGTTTCGAGCTAAAAGCCTTGGAAACCCGCAGTTAATTTTTGATATTATATATATTATATTTCATCCTGCTCGAATATTGCTATTGTTTCAGATATGGAAATGTAAGTATTATCACCTGATGTAATCAGATAAAATATTCAATGAATGAATGAACGCTTTAAACGAAACGTGACATGTTTTCGGAGAAAAAACATATCCCTAAACATATCTGTTGAATAGCACTTGGTTTTTTGGACCTTGTTTATGAGAACAGAGCAGATAATCTTCGCAGCTGACTTTGATTATCAATTTGGTAAAACTTGCTATTTTACACCACCTGTGGCAGCGATCGGATATCGGACAAACAGTTCCACTTTCCAGCACCTGCGACTTTGGACACGGGACGTCGGACGGCGAAGAATGCGGTGATGGGTTGTAGAAAGTAAAACGACGACGACGCGTCTCTTTTGTTTTGCCAAATTCAAATAAGTTAATGACAAGGCAAGAAGAACGCACAGCAAACAGAGGCAGAAGCGGATGGATGGCCGACCACATTTGTACGTATGTACGTACTACGTAGATGGAGATCTGGGGAGTCTTGCGGGCCTTCGCAAAGTGCGGGGCCAAACTGGTTGACACAATTCCACAATTCAACAATTCCACGCCGACTGGCGGGTTTTACGTGCAATTGCCTCTTTGGCCGTCTTTGGCGTTGGTTTTTCCAACTCCAGCGGTCATCATCATATTGGCCCACTTCAATGCCAATCGCATTTCACCTCTTTGCGTATATCTTTACCTATAAGTAGGTTTATCCTGTTATCCAGTTATCCTAGTTATCCTGCTATCCTTCTAGCCCGCTCTCCTGTGCGCTGTAACTCCAGTTGCTGGTCAGACACACTTCCGTATTGCACTTGGAACACAACAAAAAAACTATAGCACTCCGTGTGTGGCAAAAAAAAAAAAAAATAAATAATATTGGAAAATAGTTTTGAAATTGGCTTGGCGCGCGTGACGATTGGTTTTCCCGCTCTGCCAGGAAATCGGATGCTGCTGCTCTTTATAAGACTGAACTCAACGCTCGGGGACGCGGAACTCGACTGCGCGGACTTAGAGCCACCAGGCCGAGTTATGGGCGATTCCACGGGTCGCTCCCCAGCTGATCGAGCCAACAACAGCAGCTTTCTTTTCGCATCGAACGTGTTCGGGGTTCGTCGGTTGGTCGGTTGGTCGGCTGGTCGACTAGTCGGTTCTTCAGCTCGTCGGCGGCACCTGCTGCTCCATAGCGACGCCATACGCACTGGGCCAAGATCCGAAGCTATGGCCTGCTATAGGCCTGACTAACGGGAATGCAGCGCTCTACGGGCACGTAGCTCGTAGCATGGTGCACGCAATTAACCCACGACACAGAAAGAAAAGCTATTGATTTTCCATTGACTGTGCATAATCAAAGCAAAGATCTGAAATCCCATCTCCGGTGCATCACAACTTGGCCAAGCACAACTTTATATATATACATATTATGCCTTTCCAGCTCAGATCATTACCGCTTTTGAATATCTTAAATGACAAGAAGTTAACGCAAGGTATATACATCTGTATATTCTGTGTATATGCTGATGGAATACAAAGGAGGATTTCTTTGTCTAGCCCAAAAGATTCCCCGGTGAGTAATGGAGCAGTGGACGCACCCTGGAGGTATGGAAACCTTGAACTCCGCGAGCAGACAAAGAGTAGCAGGATATCCTTGAGCACACGCGCCCTATAACAACTGTCTTCTTTATGAATTGAGTGAAATATGTGATGCCTTCATGGCAATCCCTCATACTTGCATTTCTCATAAATCTCTTTACACGTAGACTTTTTTTTTAAAGTGACTCAGAGGGATTAGCCAGAACTATGAACTAAACTTATTGTCTGCTCCCATGGACTGATTAAAATACAATCATTCTGCAGAAAACATATCTTTGGAAATGCTTTCTACGACAACAGACTTGATATCATTCGATAGCCAATAACTTGTTTGGCATCTTATCCAATTTTTATGTAACCCCAAAACGACCCGTGGACAGTTTGTCCAACCGATTGGCATTTTAAGTTTGGCTACTTAAGCATCCAAAAGAGAAAATATGTATAAAACTAAGATCGAAAGAAAAATGCTTTTAGATTATGCAAAAAACAAACAAGAAAGTTGGAATCAGAGGCCATCGTTTTAGTCAGAGCTATCTTTTTCAAAGCAAATGCATGACTTTGTATTGGCATGTATTAGTATAGCCATATAACTCAGTTATTAGACAGCGGCGTTTAAGGGAATGTTTGAAAACATGTTTTAATAATTGATTTATCATTCACATATGTAGTTCTTGTATAAGTATGCATTTTCTATATAGTAGTTAACATATGGTGCTGATGTTTCTTTTCTCTACATTCAATTTGAACTGTTTTCGTTCCGTTCGATAATTATACATATGTACACAAACACGAAGCCCTGAAGGGACACTATGGGTCTCCCGAATACATATTATATAGTTATCTATTGGGCCAATGCTGATAACAATTGGAGGAGGAGCCGCGGAAACTGAGAAATCTAGGCTTGGGTCTGAACACTTGACAAAAATTTGCCTGGACCGGCAATAATACTCGCTACATACAAACATACAGACTCGGTATCATAATATAATATACATTAAACAATTCAATAACAAGGGTAGAGGGACAACAAAAAAAAACGCATATCGAAAGGCAGGAAAAAAAAACGTGTAATATTATTTGTATGCCAAATGCTTAGCGATCATCTAGCGCGCTTAGAAAATGGGTATGTAGTTGTCGATCTTTGCGCGGTGCTTCTGGGCAACGCACTCGGCGATCCAGACGATGTTACGGCACTCCTGCTCCTTCAGCTTGAGGTATGCGTAGAAGACACCGAAGTGGAACTGCTGCAAAAAGGCGTACACGTCCAGCTTCACCTCGTGCTCGAAGAACTTGTCCTCCAGCGTCTTGTCGCCGGGATTGTTGCCGGATCCGTCAAACAAAGCGGCGTACTCCGCATAATACTCGGCCACGGTCTTCACCTGCTCGTAGTCGTCGGCTCGCGCCAAAGCGGCTAGGCCATCGGGGTACATTTTGCCGCAGTTGGGATACAGCTTGGCACGGTCGTCCTTGGACAGCTCGGTGCCGAAGGAGTTGATGGTAATGATAATTGCACGACGATCGGCCTCAAACTGAAATGGCAAGATATACAATTTTTATTTTTCAAATTAAACCATATATGAAGTAAACGATATAATCGCCTATTACAACAATTAACTTACAGCCAGGATCTCGCACATGACGTCGGCGGTGGCACCACCCATGTTCTTGCAAAAGTTGTAGAACGCCTCCAGGTAGGCCTTGTAAAGGGTGTTACGAATGATCTCGATGTTCATCTCATCCAGATCCTGCTCGGAGATGCAGTCGACGAAGAAGGGCGCCAGTGGCGTGTCCACGAGGACGGCGTTGTAGAGCTCAGCGGGAGTGGACGCCACATGGATGGCTTCCATCTGCTCAAAGCTGCCCAGAGGGTGGCACTTGGGGATCAGCTCCGAGATGGGTCGCTGGTGCAGCGTGCCAGTGATCAGCAGAATGATGTTGTCGATCATATAACCGTAGGTAATGAAGTCCAGAAAGTTGGACAGCGGCTCCACAGCATGGTTCCTCATGTGCTGGAACTCGATGACCAGCTTTTCGCGCAACTTGTCGTCGATGACGGACACCGACAAGGGCGAGGGCTCGTTGGCCAGGAAGCTGCCATAGTCCGTTCCCTGCAGATGCAGCTTGAGATCTGTAAAATCCAAGTGAGATCAAGTTTAATACATCATTCAAAAGTTAGTTTTCTACGAAATATGGTGAGCCAAAGTACTTGTCCGGAGTTCATTTAGTCATCACGCTACATGTTCCCTAATCCAAATAAATTCCAACTATGAATTCAAAGAAAATCCAATTGAAAAACGTCAACAAATCACAAGACAAGCTTACACACACCGGCGCAAAGATACATTAACAGCCGTACATGTATATATATACACACACGCACCACTCTGTTATCGCTGGTCATGTGACCCAGGGGCGTGTGGGAAAATGGGGTTTTCGGTTTACGCTTGCGATGGCTCTACTACTTACCCTCCAAGGTCTCGCACTGCACCAGGTTGAGATAGTCAGCCTGCTTCAGGATGCCGCACTTGAAGCCGCGGCACAGACCCTCCAGATATCCATTATCGATGTTAAACATAAAGCCCGAGCTGTTCATCTTGATGACACACGCACACACACACACGCAGAGGAGCTGACTGGAAGTTGAAGAGGTGGCGAATTGCGCTGGATTCCTTTCTATGGGACTGCTCTCGCTCGACCGAAAGTTGCGCGAATTGTGTGGCGAAGGGCGTGCAGTTCGATACGGAGCGACGGTGAAAATTCAACCTTTTTTCTCTATCGATCGACAAGTCATATGATTTTCAACTCTTCCTCTTCTTATATTTTTCTCGACCAAATGTCAGCGCAAAAGGTACTAAAAAAGGCGGAATGTCAGGTGACAACATGCGCATAACAGCACGCTGTTAAGTTGTGATCTGGCAACTCCGCGCGAGCTTGAATATTCGTTACAGTTATACTAATATAAACCTACATTTTATATTTTAATGATATACTAAGTGCAGTAGACTTATATTTTATTGATATACTAAGTGCAGTGGACTTATATTTTAATGATAAACTAAGTGCAGAGTCCACTGGCGGTAATAAACAAGTTGAGCGCTGGATAAATGTAAAGGCAATGGTCAGTAACATTTAATATAACTTATTTAACACTCAACTTAGCGTATTAAAACAATTCAAAGGATGATGGCGGATATTAAAAAGTCTTTGTTCTGCCATATTTGGGGGATATTTATTTCGAATCGTAAAAGAACTGCACATAAGGATATAATAAGCGGACAGATTCAAATGACAATCAGGCATCCGTATTCCTAGTCCCTCTTGAATCGGTCGAGATCCTGCCATTTCCGTTCCCGTCTGGCCCTTACCCTCTCCGCCAGAGCAGCCACCTCATCATATGGCTTATAGTAGTAGGCCACGAACATGAAGACCAGCATGTCGACAAACATGAGGCCAGCGAACAGGAAGAACTCGCTGGCTTGCGAGTCGAAGAACTTGAGTTCCGCCACAACCACGACGATAACGTTGCCGAAGGCCACTGTTAGCAGCCAGCAGGCCTGCAGGACACTTTTCATGCTGGGCGGCGACTGGGAATAGGAGAACTCCAGTCCCGTCACCGAGAACATCACCTCACCGAGGGTCATTACCACGTACTGCGGCACCAGCCAGAGCATGTGCATCGAATTGGGGCTGGTTACCTCTATGATTCGCGATACGAATGTTCCGTGACTCTGGCCGATCAGCAGGGCGTAAACGCCCCCAGCGCGTAACTCTATGCTGGTAAGATTGTGATCCGCCACCTGAACGTTGTAACCGCCCGTACTTAGCTCGTAGAGATCATGATTGCGGGCGGGCAAATCCAGGGCCACCGTATCCCCTGAATCCTCCCGCCAAACGACACGCGTGGTGGCCAAGAGATTCGCCAAGTTTCGCACAAAAGCCCACGAGCGATTCGACTTCTGCACCTCGTCCTCGTACCAAAACTTAGTGATGGCGTGCGAAGGTCGCAGGAACAGTGAGTGGGCGGTGGCCTCATACAACTGCTGTGTTCCGCCCTCCAGGATTGCGCAACCTAAGGGGTACACCATTCAGAATAAAGTACAAATTGTGGTAGAATACCCATTTCAACTATACTACCCATACCCAATTCAAAATACTACCCAAAAAAGTTACTAGTAATTACTACTAATGGCTTATCAGCCATTCTAAGATACTCTCAAACATCCGAAAACCTTGTGACCACTGAAGTGATTCTATTTGTGTTGACAGCTTAACGCTCCAAAGAGGATGGTGGGCTTTAAACATATTCACGAGTTCTTACATCAACAAGTTCTCTTGAATAGGAGGATCGCGATAACGTGGTAACATACCTTCAGTTAAACTTTCCACGGTGTATGTTAACTGGAAGATGCCGTCGGTGTTCGTGGCCACGCTACCCGAATAGTAGAAGTCCAGCCCCCTTAAGGTGAAGCTCTCCCGGGCTCCGAGGTTCGTACTAAAGCGATAATCGCAGTCGGGAATACCGCTGAAGACGCGTAGCTGGGTATTACCACTGCTCGGGATCAATGGGTAAGTGTGCTGCAAGGGTGGAAGATATACGTGCAAGCTGGTACTAATATATTAGATCGGAGCAATACCAGAAATCTCCGGAATGATATCGTATAAGACTATCATACTGAGTAAAATCCAGGTCATAGGTGAAAAGAAACAATTAAGAGTATTAAAGCAGATAGAGAGACAACAAGAATAGTAACAACGACGGATTATATTATTAATTTTCTTTTATTAGATTAACTAGTTGGATGTCTTTTCATATGCAACAATGCCCGGTCGCAGCTTCACTTACACTTAGCTTGGAAATGGACAAAGGCCACTAAGGATTTACATACATATACACATCTACAAGTACAAATATATATATATATAATACACAACGCGGGAGCAAGCAGGACGAATCGGTTTGAGGTCTACTCGTTGATGTCCTTGCCCTTGTTCTCGACTCCGCCTTCGAGAGCGGGAATCTCTGTTTTGGCATCACCCGCCGTCAGGGGCTGGGCCTCCTCCACCTTGTTCGGATCGTTGGGCACATAGTAGTAGGCCATCACCATGAAGATCAACATGTCGGCGAACATGAGGCCGGCGAACAGGAAGAACTCGCTGGCCTGCGATTCGAATAAGGCGGCCTCGGCGATGACGACCACAATGACGTTGCCGAAGGCCACCGTTAGCAGCCAACAGGCCTGCAGGACACTCTTCATGCTGGGTGGTGCCTGGGCGTATGAGAACTCCAGTCCCGTCACCGAGAACATCACCTCGCCGAGGGTCATCACCACGTACTGCGGCACCAGCCAAAGGATCTTTACCGAGTTGGGGCTCGTCACTTCCTCCAAATTGGCCTCGTAAATGTTGTTGTTATCTTTAATCAGGAGTGTGTACACGCCGCCGGTGTGAACATCGAATGTTCCGACGTTCCTTTCGCCCACCATGACTACATACTCCGCCGAATTCACACGCGTGAGCAACGTTTTGCTAGCCAGGTCGTCATAGACCACCTCTCCCGTGCTAGCCTTTTCCCAACGAATTGACAGCTCCTGCGGCACATTAGCGACGTTTCGGATCAGCGGATGGCTCTGGCTCGGCTTGTCCACAAAATCCTCCTCCCAGTAGTATCCACTACCATTTAGCGGATTGAGGAACAGAGACCAAGCCGTATTATCAGTAAGGACTTTAGGTATTTTGTCAGCGCTAATGGTACAAGCTTCACTTGCACTGCTGAGCGAGAACTCCACGTCCAGCGAACCGGGTGCGTAAATATCCTTGTTGGTATAGGCATTCAACGAGGTCACCGTCACATTTTCCGCTCCCGGAATGTTCGAAGTGAAGAAGTAGTCGCAGTTGTCCGCGTTGAAGATGCGCAGTTGGATGTTCTGGCTGTAGGGCAGGTCGGGATAGGTTTTCTAACGACAGCAAGGCGTGCAACGAAAGAAAAACGGAAAGTGCAGGTGCAGGTACAGTACAATACAATATATATAAGCACAGCAGTTAAAAATACTTTAAAACTTCCCAATTAAATACTTTCAGAGCTTTAAGTCCCAAGCCAACAAGCATTTTCGAACAATTACTCACCTCCAAGCTAAGCTCCACCACTCCGGAAATGATGAAAGCAATGCCCGCAAGGATGCCGCCCATGGTGAGTTTCTGCAGCGGTCGTCGGATACCCACTAGTTTCAGGGCCGGATAGAGGGCCACATCGTACAACGGTATAAAGATTAGGATGAGCAGAGGATTGAGCACTTGCAACTGGTCGGGCTTGATGTCCCAGGAGCCCATGTCGCCGTCCATTCGGGTGGCCTGGAAGGTCCAACGGGAGCCCTGCTGATCAAACAGTGCCCAGAAGACCGGAAGTGGCAGGTAGAGGAAGAGGACTCGCATAAGGACCTTTACATCGTCAATCAACTGGCGGTCGTACTTTTTATCGGCATAGTCCAGCCAGTGCTCCCGCGGATTGGTCTTTTTCTCCTTACATTTGGTGGTCAGGGCTGTCCAGATGGTACTGCTCACAAGCACCACCATATTTCCGGCCGGTGGCTTCATCTTGTACAGGGATCGTCCCAAAACGAAGATGATCACCGACACAATCATAAGTACGGCCGGTACTCCAAAGGCCAATGGATAGCAGTTAATGTCGTCAAAGCAGGACACGTCCTCGCGCAATATTGGAGTCACCGTGGTGGAGATCAGCGATCCGGCATTGATCGAAAAGTAAAAGAGCGAGAAGAACGAAGTGATCTGCTTCACCTGCTCCGGCACCTTAAACTGATCGCCACCGAATGCCGACACACACGGCTTAATGCCGCCTGAACCAAGGGCAATTAACGCCAGGCCCAACATCGTAAACGTTTCCATGGGCAGGTTAAGTGGTCCAATGGCACCTAGGGTCAGCAGCACCGATCCGCATATATAAACCAGCGATAAATACAGGATAGTCTTGAATTTTCCCAGCCAAGAGTCCGAAATGATGGCTCCAAAAACGCACAGGAAGTACACGAACATGGTGAAGATATGGAAGACCACGGTGGCGGTATCATCAGAATAGCCCAGAACTCGACTCAGATACAGAACCAAAACAGCTGAATGGAGTACGAGCGATTAGCAGAGATTTCATTGTAAGATACTTTGCGATTAACTTACTCCTCATGCCGTAATAGTTGAAACGTTCGCAGAATTCGTTACTGATGATGAAGAACACGGACTTGGGGTAGGGCAGTTTCTGTGGGTGTCAATGAAAAGGTAAGTACAGTGTTTGCTTCAATACTTGTTAAAGAGCACCAATGACGATTACCTTCTGCTGACCCTCAGTCTCGGAGACGTTCTTGAAGTCATTGGTCTCTGCCAGTTCCTTGCCATTCTGGTCGGGCTCCTTGTCATTCTGGTCGGGCTCCTTGCCATTCTTTTTAGCGATCTCGGGCAGCTTCTTGGCCTCCGCCGTGCCGTTGCTCTCGCCGGACGGTTGACTCTCTGCAGGGGCTGCAATCGGGGTAGTGTCTTCAACGGTCGCAACACTCGGGGTGACTTCTTCTGCAGCGGCAGCACTTGGACCGGAGCCATCGGGACTTGCAGGAGCTATTTCGGCCGCGGGAGAAGGCTCTGGTTCAGCCACAGGCTCAGCCGCTGGCTGTATTTCTGCGGACGAAAGAAGGATCCAGGTTAGTAATTCGAAATGCAATAATCGAAAACTTGGAGAGCCCACCCAGCAGGGGTACTTGCTCCGCCGGCAGCTCCATTTCATATGGCCACTGAGATTCGTTAGTGATCTGAGGATCGGCGACATTTCATCAGAAACCGAAACCGAGACTTGTGGCCTTGTGCTTGACACCTCCGCCACAGATAAGGACTGTTCTATATTTGAACGGGCCTTTACTTCAACGGCGGGCGTGTGAATTCGGTGGCCCGGCATAAATTATCCAGCCTTAGGCCCCGAGCTTTTACGAGGTTTACGCCAGTGGCGGGCGTCAGATAACCCAGCTAGGGAAGATAGCTCTCTCGGCGATCGCCTCCACACTTTGACAAACTGGCTGGGAGTATGGCTTTCCACGCCATAAACAACATGCTGATTACTGACAATGCTGCGTCTAAATGTCTGCTGGAGCTTTAATGGTCATGTCCATGTGGATCGAATGGTAATTGCAGCTGGTGCCTAGTGCAGCTAGTCATGGTCATGGCCATGTTCGGACAACTGGATCTGTATCTGTTCGATGGTTGATGATTCAGGAAGCGAACTGCGAACTGCGAAAGTCCCGAATGGCGACCAATGAATGGGCCTTATCTAACTGCGATCCAGAATCGGTTCGCAGCTAATCCATCGATGCTTTATCAGCGTTTATGACCGCTATTTGAGGCAGTAATGTATAGCAGCCATCACATGGCTCCATAAACCGTGGAAACAATGCTATTGCACGCACTACACTTCACATCAAACATCCATTAACATAAAGCGCCTTATCGCAGGGAAACAGAGATATACAAAATATACAAGTACCAGACGTGTACAGCATTGACCCGCTTCGGTGGCCGTTTGAAGTTGGTAGACCAGGCCTGCCACTCACATTCACACTCAAAACCACTCATTCATTCATTCATTTTGCAGCCGCTAATAGCGTAGTGTTTAGTGCCAGGGAACTGGCCAAGTGTCACCGAAGGACGGAAAATTGATCTCCAGACGGATCTCCACTCAATCCACTCGATTGGGCTCCATAAAAGCCGTAGACCAATCGGAGTCGCTGATACTCCGTAATTTTCAACAAGCTAATTGAAAAATGAGTACACTGAGGGCTTTACCTATAAATAATTAGATAAGCCTGGTATGCCCTGAGTGCAGTTGTAAAGTTTCGGAGGGAAAGTGCTGTGAAAGTGTTCTCAATTTCACTTTCTCAAGATTTCTTTACTTAAGCTCTAAGAGCCCTGGGACCTATAGATTGATTGATTGATTGATTGATTGATAGGTGGTTAGGATGTGCGTTGAACTATCGCTAACTGTGATATGCAGAGAAATTCTTCTGGAATTCGAGAACGGATGAACATAATTGGATTGGCTATATATAGTAGTGAGTGATTCTTTAATGACATTGCATATCGGCATTGATATCGCATAATCGTCGGTTTGTTCATCGATTGGCCATCAAATAGGTTGTAAATTTCACACCTACCCAATAACATACATAATCGCCATGAAGAGGGTCTAAAAGCATTCCAACTGATTTACAAGCGATTAGAACGAGCGCGATGTTTATTGGTCCAGCGAAATGATAAGCGCCGCAGGAGCTGGCGCTTTGGCCCAGTTTTAATTACAATTGCTTTTTACGGCGGCAAAGAAACAGAATTATTCAATGGAAGTTGTCAGATAGATAAGTTCGATGTTTTCGGTAGTGAGCAAAACTTTGATTGTCTTGTTCCGTTCGAAGCGGCAATTACGACCCCATATCGGCACCGCCCCATCCAATTCGACCGGGTTCTGCTCCGCATGGAGCAACCAAATACGAAATGGCAAATTCCAGGCGAACTACTCACTCACTAATTGCAAGCGGTTGCATTTACTACAGGCTCTCCCAGCGATTTGTCAGCAAGTGGTGTGTGTGTGTGTGTGTTTGGTATACCAAACGAAATCGTAATCGCAATTTTAGCCGCATTTGTTTTAAACACCCGCATTGGCAGTTTGCCTACGAATATGCAAATGAAGCCGGCGTCTGACATTGAAATGCAGGCGCACACAGTTGTACAAATTGGAAAATTTGCATCGGTGTAGGCAAGTCGAGTTATTTATTTTTTGAGATTTGAATAGGCAAGTATATAGGCAAGGTTGGTCCGTGCCAATTGACCAAGTTTGGCAGCTCTTTTTTGGGGACCGTCGAAAGTAAATCCACATTTGGACCTGCTCGTTGCTTGTGTTGGAGCCGCTCAAGTGGCTAAAACCCGGGGCCAGTCACTCAAAGTCCCTTATCAGAGCGATTAGATTTGCAAACTGCACACGCGGCCAAGAGAACCGATTATCGTAGTTGCGAACCTGGAGTTCTGAAAATCGTTCGTCCGTTGAGTCATAACTGGCAAGTGGAGATGTATTCCGCCAATTCTTATAACTTGCACGTTACCCAACGGCCACTGATTAAAACTGAAGGGTGAGGAGTATCGAAGTAAATAGGTGCAATAAACTAAATAAGAACACTATTGCAATCTATGGTGAGGTGTATTTTGTGTGGCTTATATAGCATGTCTAGAAATCGAAACAATGAGTAAAACTCGAGCCTCACAAAAATATGGGCCATAAATCTCGGTTCAGTAGTCTGTATAATCGCCACCCCTCTGTAAAAACTATAATTATGCATCTGTGGTTATTTTTAGTAATTAACAATACCATTTTTTTTATCCGTCATGTTGGGAACCCGGAGATCGCTTCACATCCGTTACGCGTCACTTGAAATCGAAGAAAAATATTAAATTTACTTTAAAAATCATTACGTTGTAGGAATGTGCATATGTATAAGATGCATAAACTCAACTTTCTTTTAATTTAACGAAAAATATATGCACATATATGTATATTACGTGTAAATTTTGTTTATTTTTTTCCAATAAGAGACAAAAGAGACAATAAAAGCAAAAAAGTACTGATCCTCGTCTGGAGTTCAATAAGCCCACAAATTGGCTATATTTAAGGGAAATTTCCAATTGCCACTGCGAAATAATTAATTAAACCAACAATATCGCAAATATATCTCATTCAGATTATTAATAGTTTTAATTGATTTTCTGTGTTGCAAATTGATTTTCAAACTGTATAAAAAAAGGAAGCTCTTTCTCTGGTAACTTTATCCTATTTTGCTGCATTGGCCTTTAAAAGGATTTTATTGTTTCGTAAGATCTTTTCATAATATAGACATCAGTGTTTTGATATTGCTTTTATTGTCTCTGGCGAAGCTTTCGGATCGTTATTGCTTTTATTGTTCCATTGCATTCGCGCACTCGTAACTCACATTAAAACATTTAACAACTGCAAAAAAAAAAAAATTGGAACGCACGTCGTTTCGGATGGGATCGGTTTTGAATCGGTTATGAATCGAGCAGGATTGAGCGACCACGTCCGCAAGCGGCGATCAACAGCCTCAGACTGAAGTCGACTGTGAACGAACTTAGCTAAGAAGCCGTTGACGGTTTCGCCGCTCGCCGCTTTGTCGCTTTGCCGCACTGCTCTGCCCGCTGCGACTGCGCGCTTGCTCGACGTCGAAGGATGGCGAAAGGCGTTAGAACGAGCGAGTAGTGGTGATAAGCCTAATCGCAATGTTATCGTATCGACAGGCAAGTGGAAGTATTTACGGCCCGGTGTTCGCTTACCCACAATGAATGGAGCCGCAGCTCGCAGCTCTCGCGATTGTTATTTATGGCCCACAACTACCCACCGGAATATCTGCTTGACATTTCACCCTTCCCCGCCCTTGGCCGCCTGTCAATTTACAGATCGCTGTCCATCACAATTGCTCCGCTTATCACACCTGCCACGCCCCGTCTGTCATCAGTCAGTGGGTGGGTGGTTGCTGTGTTGTGTATAGTGGGCGATGCAGATTGCGCACCATCATTAACTAAATATTTTCATCGCACCAAACGGTTATCTCTGGCCATTACTTGCACGTCTGAGGGATGGGAGCTTCCCAACTTTACCCACCGTAAGTCATGAATCGAAAAGTAGTTTAGTATATGGTCTAAAGATAATTATTTAAAGAGCTACTACGTCTATACGCTGATAAAAAAAAATCAACGCCAAAATAGAAGAGATAATGATGGCCAAGGAAATTTGTAGGGTAAGGAGATCGAGTCAGAATCTTCAATGGCTTGAACTGTGTGTTAATCGGGCAATTAATCATTATTAAATAGCCAAATGTCTTGCTGATATTGGTCGAAAAGTAACTAATCAGCCATTTAATTTTTAAGAAAGTACCCAAACAATTTTTAGAGCAACGCGTCCAGTGTTTAATACTAATGACTTGCATATTAACAAGCTACATGACTTTCTTTTTCAACGCTTTTCCGTGGGCAAACAAAGTTCATACGTATGTACATAACTTAAGACCGAAATGATTGGCAGTATTTTGGCAGCAATACAATAAATTAATTTAAGCTCCTTAAAATGATAGTAATAGGAAAATAAACTATTACAAATCTATTAAGTAGTTTTATGGCCGATAAAGTTATCACATCGGTAATAAGTTTTTGCGAAATAAACAGGCATTTCAAAAGACGTACGTACTTCATATCAGATTAGTCATAAGTATAAGTCATTCAAACGGTGGATAGGTTAATAAATACAACAATTATTTTTAATATTAAAAAGAAAACACCCTAAACTGGGCACGAACTACCAAATTATAGCGAAAAGATCACTTTTAAATGTCGAATTTTTGTCAAAAGTTATAATTCAGATTTCCGCCACCTTAAGAACAGTACTTTAAAAACAACATGGGAAATAGTTGGCCTTATTTGAAATACAATATCTCGTTGAACTCGTAATGAAATTTCTAATCCATAGGCATTCAAGGCCGGAAACTTTCGAAATTTGTAGATTTTCGCTGATCTTCATTATGTAACCCCTTATGAAGAAATGAGAAAATTTGAGGATACTTTACTGCGACGCCTTAAATAGGAAATCCATAATGTAACCTATACCATCTAACCCCGTTTGGCTCACCGCTTTTGATAGGCATCTAATCGGAGGTGGTCACAAAACTTTGTGGCATTTTTGTTTTATGAACTTAATCGCTGCGTCGATAGCTGCGAATAGTATTTATGGCCGCCTATCATTAATGCCATGCCCAGAAACAAGTATAATACATCTATTGGCCATAGCCAATCGGCCGATCTGCGATAGTCCGTAGCACGACATTGTTATTGTTATTGTTATTGTTAACCATTATTGCTCAACGAGAGGCCCTGACTGTGCGACAAGTGAACTTTTTGTTTTGCTTCTTGCTTTCGATTTTACGATTGTCACTTACTTGGCTACAGATTGCATGGTGTCTAGTCTTCATAATGCCAGCTATGCGATCGATTGAGTAACACTTAATTAAAGCCATCAAGGCATTGGGGGTCTGTGTGTCGATTGAGCGGGTTGCGTGTTGACACACTCAGACATCGAGTACTCGTATCCCCGGCCAGCTATTATGCATCCCGTATCCATGGATTGTGATGGCGTTGTATCTGGGCGAGAAACTCTTCGCTCAGCCTGGGGATTACAGTTAAGACCTTATCAATTAGCAAACTGGTGGTCAAGCGGCGATAGGGTATCTTCGATTAAATCGCACCTACCAACCTACCTAATAGGTGGGCCAATCGCACAACTCGGCACGCGGCTTACCGAATCGCACTTTGTGCCGATTAAGTAATCGGCCTGAAAAGGCGAAGCGAAAGCGAGATATAGACGATGTCCTTGCCTAAGATAGCCAGATAGTCAGATAGCCAATCGTACTCGTTTCTTAGGGCAGTGCTTCAAGGGGCTCCGATCTTCAGATATGGGTACTTATAGATCTCAAGATCTCGAAGGTCCGGAGTCCGATATCAATGATGATAGGCGATGAAGTGTTTGCCCAACTGATTAGATTTGTACATGAAAGATATAAAGACGTCATGTCAATTTCAAAATTACAATTATATTAAATATTATATTATAATACTATAAAGATCCCCCATAATTATTTATAATCTAAATAAATAATTTGTTATACTTAGGGTAATTGTCCGTTGCCTTAGCTGTCAGATATCCAGGCTACAGCTCAAGCATGCTTCATAGACAGCGGAATCCCGAATTCTCTAGCACAGCCACATCCATATCCAGCTCGAGCTTCGAATCCAGTCACCTGATGAGCAGCTCTGAATTCAGTCGCGGTAAGTGCATCACCAGTTTTCCAAAGACCACCCACATATATATGGACTTTCTGCAGCTTGGCACTTTGCCCGCTTTCGTGATAGGGATGATCGATTCCAGCACATCCACTTCGCCGAAGATGACCGCAACGGTTTCGAAACGGTGAGTCTGAGTGCTGGACTAAAATATAGTGCGAAATTGACAACCTTTCAGGCACATGTATCTATATATTTCCGGAACTGTGCAATCTTGTGGTATAGCGCGGCGTTTTCGTGAAAAACCTAAGCAATCTCGACGCGAAACAATAGCTAATGCGGACCATAAATATTTACAGCTGGATAGATTTATGGCTGCCTGGGAAAGTCCAACAAATTACTCAAAGCCGTAAAGAAAACAAACATAGATAACAGGCACTTGGCACTCGACCATTTTGCACGGCCGGGGGTTTAATCGCCAGATAGGGGATAGGAATATGATCGAGATAAGATCGATTCCGTACCTGCCAGCTCATTGGCACAGCTTAAAGAAAAGCGAGGGGATAACCACAAGATTCAGCGCAGATAACACAAGATAACGTTAAATCGCAAATAGGATATGGGTTTCTAGAACTATATTCTCTCTTTAAGAACGCCAAACGACAAACAGTTGCCACAACAATGGCTACAAGCTGGAATACTGTGGGTGCACGATAGGGATGCACATTCCACAAGCCTTCTGAAACAACAGGAAACACTGCTCGCACAAATTAGAAGGAATACAGCTGCTCCACGCCCGATTAGTGGACTCCCAGCGATAGTGCCCGTCGGTGGGCGGGGTGTCCACTAATTCAGCAAGTCGTCATTCCAACAGCATTGAACTTGACTGCCGCAGCTTTGCGCGAAAGAGAGGGCGGTGGGAACACCCCCACAGTAATAATAAGAGATCGCCGCTGCAGCTGCAATGATCTCTGCAGAGCGAGCTACACGGAAAGAAATATGTGGCTAACTTCTGTTGGCATTATACTTCGCTTTTTATTTAAACTGTTTGATGCTGTCGCTCTGGCTAAATAGGTTCACATATTGAATGTTATGTTTTGTAGATTACACACGCTTTTTTTTTAGTGTAGAGAGAACAGCTTGAAGCGAGAGCAGAGTTTATCTTGCTCTCGCTCTCGTACAGCCTCTCTCCACCACGCCCCCCCCCCCTACCAACCACCCCATCCACCTGTTTATCTAAAAATTTAATTTGATTTTTGTTCTTGCTCGAATTGTGTATTATTTCTTTTTTTTGGTTTTCGGTGTCGCGACTGCGCTGCCGACGTAGCCGCCGACTGAGAGTCAAGCTTAAAAGCGCAGCTTGCAAATGGACGGAGCATCATTTATTGTCGGCCAGCGACGGCGATCGTTTTATGGCGTCAACCTGTTGATCACCTCCCCCACAACCCCCTTTCATCAGTGTCTTTTTTATTGTAGTCCACTTCTGTACAACTTTTTTTGGCAACGCAAATCAGTGCAAAAACCTTTTGTGTCAAAACGTGTGCGTGTGTTTTCCGTTTCTCGATTTTCGGGGCACTTCGACAAAATTCCAAAGTGCCCAGCGCGATTAGGTGACTCTTGTTCGAGCTCATTAAAGCGCAATTAAGAGGTAGCCAAGAGGAGGCCAAGGCGAGCCAATGCCAAAATGGCAAGTGAAATAACTAACGGTAAAAACGGACAAAACGGTAAAAACGGACAAAAAGAGGAGTCCGATTCTCAAATTGCGGTAAGTGGCCCCACATATGTATGTATGAACATCAAGCGAAATGCTGAGTAAAGGGTGCAATGATAAGAGGAGAGAGTGTAAAGAAGTTGGCAAGGATAGCAGATCTCATTCCTTCCATTTTCCCAATTCTTGCATTGCCATGAAAGGGAGTGTTGCAACCATGGATTTTCTTTCGGTGCGAAAAGCGGAGAGCACGATGAACAGCTACTTATCACATTTAGTTGTCAATTGAGAAAGTACAGTGCACACAAAGGCACATATACACACTTGCCCAACTGAACGTGTGCAGTGGTTGTTCGAGAAAAAGAAGCGCACAAAGTTCCAATGACTTTTCTTCTTTCCACTCTCTTCGCCACTTGCTTCGCTTTCTTCTGCGCCCAAGGCTATTGATCACAGCGGCAGCGCAGCTGACCTTGAACGCCCCACGCGATCGATAAATGTGTGTCAACCAAAAGCGAGAGCAAATCGAGATCCTTTTATTGCCCGCAAATTGATTGAATTAATCGTCGTGTGTCAGAATCAAAACAAGAATCGAATAGGCCTTGTTTCCGTGGTAGCGTCGACCAATAAATACCCTTAAATCATTTACTAATCCAACTGAAATATTTGCTAAGCAATTAAAGTCTATCAAGGCTAAACACCATGGGAAATATTTTGCTATGCCATTTTTATTGTATTCAATTTTTTACATGAAACCCGTAATTAAAACCGTATTTATAGCAGTTGAATAATCGAGGAGCTAAAATTGTTAGCTAAGCTTTGATAAATACCACCAATCTATGTACATATTTGTAACGCGACACTTTTCAGCAACTTTCGCAGCCAATGTACCTTTGTGAAAAGAGAGTAAAATCGATAGTGACCCAGTTTGCGGATGGGGCTACGCAAATGCATTTACCCGAGCTCTGTTATCATTCTTCGTCCGCTCGCCTACCCCAGAGTTACCGGCGATAAGGTGTAGACTCCAGAGTCTAGACAAGCCAGAGACTATCAGCTGTAGCTTTGATCTCACCATCTTCTGTTCGAGACCCCCGTTTAAAGCCCCCAACCCTTTTAAGACTCTCTTTGGATCTTCTATTGTTTGTTAATTTATTTGCCTATGCTTAACAACTGCTACTGCTCGAGGTGGCAGTTAGGAACTGGGAGCGGAAGAAAGGCCGAGAAGAAAGACGGATGGCAGATCGAACTTTAAAGCTTGGGGCCAGCTCCGGAGAATTCTTAGTTCGATACTGAACGTTGTCTCCGACAGACGGAAGCTCAAGACCAGAAATTCTGCGGGGGTCCAAAAAGTTGGGTGCATAGTGAAGTCTTGGGTAGATCCGAATCGAAAATTAGAAACCCACCAGTGTAGCGATCATTACGTAAAGCTCGTTATGGCATTTGTCAGCAATGCAATTGTTGGCCCGGAGAATTGCAAATCGGTAACGGTGAGTCTTGTGAAGAGCGTGGAGCGGAAAGGAGGATGAGGAGAGGCACTTACTTGGCCTAGGCCGTGGTGTGCTCAGAATTCTCAATCATCAATGGTTAACGTACCCACTGACAAACGGAGACACTGGTAGTGGCAGAAACCCGTTTGCGTTCCGTTGCTCACCTTGGCCAAGAGACGCGGCAATTCACAACAGAAAACTAAATAGCCAAGCAAAACAAAACAAACCCAACAAAATCGAAAGCCAAATCAAAAAAAAAAGACGTTGTGACGACAGAGAGCAGCATTTCCATGAGAATAAGCTTAGAAAACGCGAAAAAGTTAAGGGCCATCCGAAATATGTATGTATGTACTTTAGAAATACCCTAGTGAAATGACCTCATCTAACACTTGCGAACTTCCTCCAGTCCAATATCAATTAAAAAACAAGTTACGAGTCATATTTCAAAGCAACGGGTTTTCATATTATCAAAAGATGAAAAAGGGGATTTCTTAGCCATAGGCAAATTCCAAAAGCACACATAATAGCTAAACTATTCAATCGTTTTTAATGCGACCGATTCAAAATCTTGTAAGTCTCTCACAAATAAAAAAAAAAATGTTTGCTAAATTGGTTAAATTTAGTCCATGTAACCGTTGTAATTCTTTATGAAATCGCAACAATTTATTTAATACAATAAATAAATAAATAGTTACATGCTAGTTCGAGCCTATTATAAACAGATTAAGAGTATCAGGCTTTGAAAAGGCAGTTCATATAATAGTTAATTTATGGCACTCCCTTTGTTAGAATCCATAGAAGTTTCAACAAAACAAAATAAACTAATAGAAAGTTTCTTTAGCCTCTTTGCGATGGAATGTCAAATGCACCTAAAACCCAAAGATCTTTTGGCGTTGTGTGCTGTACTTATTTCTATCGACATGGGTACTTGGCGTATAATTGCCAAGTCAGCCCATGAAACGACATATTCTCACTGGTGGGACACTGATAAAGAAATGTAGAGGAGATAATGCTACTAAGGGCAATCAGATCGCGATAGTTGAATGACATTTCTTCTATCTCTTCCGACTAGCCACCCATTCCGTATCCCAAGTCTGTGGCCTTCATCATCAGCAATGAGTTCTGCGAGCGATTCAACTACTATGGCATGCGCAGTGAGTAACCTCGGCGAAATATCCATGTTGTCCTTTCTAATAAATGTCTTACTTTTTAGCCATCCTGGTGCTGTACCTCACCAACAAACTGGGCTACAATGAGGAGACGGCAACCGTACTTTTTCACACGTTCACCATGCTGGTCTACATCTTTCCCCTGATCGGAGCTCTTATCGCCGATGGCTGGCTGGGAAAGTACAAGACGATATTATATCTATCGCTGGTGTATAGCCTAGGGGCTATGGTGGTATCCTTTGGTGCCGTTCCGCTATCGGGGATGCCAACTAAGTGAGTATATACGACATAGCATGGATGTCATTATAAATTAATTTATCGCCTTTTAGAGCTGTGACCGTTGTGGGACTCCTACTAATTGCGATCGGGACCGGTGGAATCAAGCCATGCGTTTCCGCCTTTGGTGGCGACCAGTTCTCGCTGCCCGCGCAAAGTTTTCAGCTGGCAAAGTTCTTCTCGTTGTTTTACTTTGCCATTAACGCAGGATCTTTGATTTCGACCACGTTCACCCCGATCTTGAGGGCAGACGTCCATTGTTTTGGCGATCAGGATTGCTTCTCGCTGGCCTTTGGCGTGCCCGCCATCTTGATGATCTTCTCGGTGATAATCTTCATGGCCGGCAAGCGGTTGTATAGGTGTCAGCCACCTGCTGGCAACATGATCTTCGGGGTGTCGCGTTGCATTGCGGATGCGTTCAAGGGATGGCAAAAGCGCAGGCACTCGGAGCCGATGGAGAGCTTTCTGGACTATGCCAAGCCGACGGTGGGGTCGCGAATGGTGCAGGAGACCAAGTGCCTGGGCAGAATCCTACGACTCTTTCTGCCCTTCCCCGTCTTCTGGGCCCTCTTTGACCAGCAGGGCTCGCGATGGACCTTCCAGGCCACACGAATGGACGGCAACGTGTTGGGTTTTCAGATAAAGCCCGATCAGATGCAGGTAGTCAATCCCCTGCTCATCCTCGGGTTTCTGCCACTATTCGACTATATCATTTACCCTGCTCTGGCACGTTGTGGAATAAGGCGACCACTGCAGAAGCTCACCTTAGGCCTTCTTCTGGCAGCCTTAGGATTTTTCCTCTCAGCGGGTCTTGAGATGAAAATGGAGCAGGCTGCCTACAGAGCCACACCCATAGAGCCCGATATGACCCACCTGCGAATATACAATGGCATGCCCTGTCGCTATGAGATCTCGAGTGCAGTGGTCCAAACTCCTCGCGTTATCGAACCTCTGAATGTGTGGGAGGATCTTTCACTCCAGATGACCGAGTCCAAGGAATACACTTTTAATGCTCAGCCCGTATCCGGAGAGTGCCCTTCCATCATCGACAAGTTGCGTTTGCAACCAGGAAAGTCAGTGAGTTACTTCCTAGCCCAGGACAAGCTCGTCGAGTTCGCCGATGGATTACAAATGGCCGCCACTGACACTGGTCGCACTTCAGTGAGAGCTCTGCTAAACACGCCAGACGGCGAGGGACCTGTTCTTCTATCAACTGAGTCAGCCACATCCCAGGAGCCACCGCTTACCCTGGACAAAGGCAATGTGCCGCAGCTCCACAGGATCACGCCTGGCTTCGCTCGGGTAGACATCAACGGCAAAAAAGTGGCCAGCTTCGAGGCCAAAGAAGGTAGACTCTACAGCATTCTGGTGACGGGAAGTGCCCGCGATGGGTACCAACACAATGTGATCGAGGTGGTAGCCCTCAGTACCGTATCGATTCTGTGGCAGCTGCCCCAAATTGTCGTGATGACCGCAGCCGAGGTGATGTTCTCCGTGACAGGCTTGGAGTTCTCCTACTCACAGTCGCCGCCTAGTATGAAGAGTGTCCTGCAGGCCTGTTGGCTGCTCTCGGTGGCCATTGGCAATATGCTAGTCGTGGTGATTGCCGAATTCAAGTTCACCAGCTCGCAATCCGGAGAGTTCACCCTGTTCGCCAGCCTTATGCTAGTGGATATGATGATCTTCTTGTGGCTAGCCCGCAGCTACCAGTACAAGGATCAGCGGGAGGACTTCGAGGACGACGATGATGCGACAATCGATAGTGTTATGCAGTCGAAGCCCAAAGCCACTACAGTTGATACTACCGCAAGGAAAACAAACGGCATTGAGGCGGAACCAGGATACGGGGCCTACCGCAATCACGCCTACGACAACGATTTCTCGGAGGCCTAGATGTCCGATTTTCGTACTTAAAGTCCATACCCATATCGACAGCGTCGCCCGCATTCGCATTTAGTCGTAGCTAGCCCTTTTATTTATTTTATTTGTTCGCATTTATTTATATATGTAGTTGGCTGTAAATACGTTCGTTTGTACGAGTATTCTGTAGATGCATTTTTTACCCAATTGTTTTGTAAATACATTTTATACGTTTTATTACAAATGTTTGGCATTTATATACTTATTAATTATTATAATTGGCACTGCGGTTTACTTTTTAAAATATGTTTACAATACAATAATATTAGCTAACTGGCTATCAACAATTTAAAACTTCAGTTAGGGTTTGAAACTGAACTGTGTCCCAAACATTGCTGTTAATGTTAGCTGTTATGTGCAATGCATGTATAACAGAAATGCAGTTGTGCGGCGTTACCGGCTCGTTGGAAAAAGTTACTGTGGGATTTCTGTTCGCTGTGAACTGTATCTTGTAGAACAATTACGTTCGGAGTGGAAAATGGAAATTAAGTGAAATATCCAGTGATCGATCGGTAATAGTAAATTGTTTGATACGTTTAGGCCAGTTGGTAAGGCAAATTAACAGCAGTTGTAAGTAAATTTAATCAGAGACCAGGGCACCACACCCGAAAAGCGTGCAGATATTAGAAGACATGGGCGTAGTTTCATATACGAGCTGTCCCCTTCGGCTTTTTCGACAAGTGGCAGCCCTAATGGCCCTCGTTTTTTCGCCGACAAGCATTTAATGCGTAGTCACCGAAGAAAAGTGTTAGTTACCAGGGCCTGCCCTTTTAAAATTAAATTTAAATTGAAAAAAAAAATCACCAAAAAATCGAAATCTCTGGCAAGATGTAGCGTCGAAAGAAAATTCATCAAACGGCATTGCCATCATCGTGCAGCAATCCCAAAGAAGCCATTTAGAATGCAGGCATCCAGGCAAAAACCAGAAAACGTGCCTGTGGCAGCTGCACTTCGTGGCCTTGACGAGTCCGGACAATAGAAAAACCCTGGGAACCTAACCCAAATGGCTTATAGGGGTTGGACTGGACTCAGGTAGGCGAAGTCCCCGAAAACCGAGGCTACATTCTTGCCACCGCTGCTAAATCGATCATCAGTCTTTGGCGGCATGGCTAAGTGGAAACTTCTCGTAAGAAACTCTTCCCGGAGGAGTGTGGAATTTTTGTTATATTTTTTTTAAAGTGCATTTTTTTTTAAAGGTGAAATTAGCTAGAGTGTGTACTGCTACTGATAGGGTGACCTAACGCAACAGCAACGAGATGTGCTCCATCGGGCAGTGATAACTTCTTGGCAACCCCAACCTTAAAAATTCGACTTCAATTCAATACATGTGACCAGATAAACACAGCTTCAAGCGCATTACTCGCTCCATAGATTCATTAAACCTTAATGAACACAAGAAACACTCAAAAAGTAAGAGATTCTTCGCCTGAGCTGCAATTCTTAAGGGTGGCGTCTTCGAGGCATCGAAGACGCGGCTATCCGAAGTAGCGAAAGTGGTGCGAGTGGTGCAACTTGTGACACTGCCAGCGGAGTGGATGAGCCCCATATAAACTGAACCTTGCAGACCTACAAAGACCCTATGGCCCATAAAGCCGGACAGGGTTTTCCTGTCCGAAAAGTAATGTAACGAAAACGCTTGAGATGGAAAATTCTGGCCGGAACGAAAGAGACAAATGAACCCAAAGCGTCCGCTTGTCGCCACTTGCGTTTCGAGAAGACGCGTACGCATACCTCTATCGGATGCATGTGGCGGTACGCGGATGCGAGCGAGACAATGATACTGTAGACAAGGAGAGACGGCTCCCTCTCTCCATCACTCTCTATCGGGCTGGCCAGGCGTTTGCATCGCAAGCGGGTGAGTGAGACGGCCATAGGGCGGACTGCAAGTCCCGAAAGAGAGCGGTAAAGCCATATAACCCCTATAAGCAATAAACGACGCATCGAAAGTTGCGTATAACGGCATGGGCATCCCTCGGAAAGGAAAAAGTTCAGACCGCACTCACGAATACCGCTCCGCTCTGGAAAGACCGGCCAAATCTGTAAGAAATGCTCGGCCAGGAGCGTAGAATCGCCATAATGCAGTAAACGACTGCAAAAGCAGCTATAACTCAAACAGAAGTTGACAAAAGCAAGAGCTATGCGCTCTATTAAAGTCACAATAAGTGTCATCGTAACGTTCACCACTTTTCACATTTCATCAAAGTCCATTTCTGGTCCGTGCAAAGCAGTAATGTAGAGATTCTTTTTCATTTGAAATTGTTAGTTATCACTGCCCTAGGAACTCATCAATTTTTGTGATAGTAGTGACTGAAGTATTTGTTTTGAGGGAATTAGAAGCCAGAAGATTTAGGAGCCATGCCGCCGCTTAAGTAAGATCTAAAAGCCAAGAAGCTACACCCAGAAGAAACTGCCACTGCATAGATTTTTGAAATGAGCAAAGAAATCTAAACTGAAATGGTTATCCACCAACTGAAGGCCATCGAATCTATTAAGTTTTATCCACGTTAGCACTGTTCAAAATCTCAAGCTAGGCTACTAAACGAACTATTCATCACAAAAGCCTCACACAAAATATTCATTCATGAATCAGTCTAGCCTATTTTTTCTTCTGCTTTACCATTTGAACAAGTACTCAGAAATCGCTCGAAAAGGGACATTTTGATTTTGCTTTGATTTTGTGCCTTAGTTTTTCAACTAACCAAAATATTGCTTACAGAAATTAATCAGTTTATTAACTGAAAAAGCCCTTAAATTAACTGCCAGGAGGTGAGTTTTTGTCTTCGATTCTTGGAAAACGTTGAGTAGGGGCCCAACTAAAGGAAATAGGCCAGACAAAGCCTGTAAAAAAAACCTATAAAAATAAAAAGTTCTAAAAGAGGCCACTGTGAAACTGTTATACAAGCTGGCCTAAAGTTATGCGTAGAAGAAAACGTATAAAAGTGAATAAATGTTTGCAAACGGATGTTTAAAACATGCGTTTTCTAAACGAAAGATGAAAAATAATATCAAAAAGCGAATTAAGTGCTGTTCAATCGTTTGACCAGCAGTTGATTTGCGAATGGCTGAAAATATTCGCTTAAACTTATGGCAAAGCTTGTTAAAATAAAAAATAAAAAATTTTAAAAGAAATAAAAATATCCTTACACCGGGCACCTACAATGCGTATCCACCCGGGATTCAAGCAAAAGCTATTATTCTATTGGCCTTGATTATTAACATATTTCTATGCTGTGTGTTCTTTCAGATGAGTTTTGAACAGAGACGAAACTTGGAGCCTCGCGGAGCCAAAGTTTTAAATTGATTTTTGTTTTTAATTCCCTATATTCGAGTCGATTTCCCGCAGTCTTTTCATTAATTTTCTTAAACATTGACTGGCTAATTCTTGAACCTCAGTTTTCATTCAAAAGTCATCTTTTCTTCGTTGGTCCCTGCTTGAGCTTGAAACATTGTGCCAAGAATTTTTTTCTGTTCAATTGAACCTTTTCTGTGCAAATGTCCTGCAGAAGAGGAAACCCATTACAGACTTGTGCTTTCTCCTGAATGTGATATGCAAGCAGGTGTAACAAAGCCTATGAAATCCGGTCCAACCCCACATCAGGCCATAGCCAAGAAGCTCCGCCTAATACAAGAGAAGATTATACTAACCAGTTTGCTATCTTTCAGATCCGACCAGAAGTAGATCGTGTTCTGTGAACTAACCCCTTCAGTGTTCAGCACCTCGTCAATTGTTCTTAATTGTTCCTTTTATTTTATGTTGTGTTTTATCTAATTAACTTCCGTTGTATTTTACCCAGTCCCCTTCCTTGACTTTCTAATAATTTTCCATGTTTTGACAGATCCTTTTTTGTCCCACCCGAATAACCAACCATACTATTCTTATATAAGGTTCGTGTTTCGGAAAACGCATTAAAAGGCGTAATTTTAAATCGTTTTCCGAAATGGGAATCACATTTAAACAATATTTTGAACTGCGTAAAACGAATAAATGGAACGGTATTGAAAGCCTATGCATTCATTACGGTTCAAGAAGTATAACTAAAAAAAAGGAATGAAAAAAAAAGAAAAGAAAAACACATTTACTAACAAATAAAAACTTGCTGATCAACGTTCTACGCAGTTCTTAAAAAGATGTTGAAATGAACACAGCCAAAGCAAGTAAAAATGTGTGGAAACGTTATACGAATCTTCACCAAGTGCCCAAACTATAAAAAGAAAATTGAAATCGTTATACGCCTGAGCCGATTCACAAAGAAACAAAATATGTTTATACTGCGGAGCACAATAAAGCGAATGTTATGTGGATTTCTTTGGGAATCGGCATGGGATTCAACGTGAAGCTAGAAAATTTTTGAACTGCTAAATTAAACGAAACTTGAATGATGTTAAAAATGGTCTTTATTATGGTTGGGAAAATGTGCTTTCGGCTAATTTTAAATAGTTGCAGCAACAAACATGGAAATCCATAATTCTCTTTAAAAAAACGCACGAAATTGACCAGCAGGAATCGGCTGGCAAACGACCTGAGCAATACTCGCCCACCAAAGAGGCTTGACAGAAGACAACCGAGGGACCTCATTCTCCGCTCATAAAACACTGATGCCATTATTATATACAGTTCGATAGGAAATTTTGTTACGAATTCAACGAGGTATGGCATTTCCCTTTTGGTCAACTATTTTTTATGCTATTGAGAAAATACTGATTCTTTTTAACCAAAAATAAACAAAATAAGAATTGCCAAAAATTTGATATTTACAAACGGGGTTATCTCTATAAGGTGGCCAAAAAAGATATTACCGCTTAAATGAAGACTGTTTTATACTGCCAATAAACATACCTAACTATCCCTATCACTATTTTTATAAATATCAAAAATAAAAATTTTAACAAATTTTCGCATTTTTGATAAAATTTTTCATTAAAATTTGCGAAAAATTGCAAAAAATTTGACTTTCCATTTCTGAATACAGGTCGATAGGAAATTTTGTTACGAATTCAACGAGGTATGGCATTTCACTTTTGGACAAATATTTTTTATGCTATTGAGAAAATACTGATTCTTTTTAACCAAAAATAAACAAAATATGAATTGCCAAAAAGTTGATATTTACAAACGGGGTTTTTTCCATAACTTGGTAAAAAAATATATTACCGCTTAAATGAAGACTGTTTTATACTGCCAATAAACATAGCTAACTATCCCTATCACTATTTTTATTATTATCAAAAAAAAAAATTTTAACAAATTTTCGCATTTTTGATAAGGGGTACCATCATTAAAATTTGCGAAAAATGGCAAAAAATTTGACTTTCCATTTCTGAATACAGGTCGATAGGAAATTTTGTTACGAATTCAACGAGGTATGGCATTTCACTTTTGGACAAATATTTTTTATGCTATTGAGAAAATACTGATTCTTTTTAACCAAAAATAAACAAAATATGAATTGCCAAAAAGTTGATATTTACAAACGGGGTCATCTCCATAACCTTTCGCCACAGAAGTAAAAAGACTCTATGATTTTGTTTCTATGCATTTATTTAGAAATATTACTTTCTTCCCATTCTTGTGGATGCTCGACATCTCTTATTTCGTTGTTCATATGCTGCAAAGTATCTTTTAATAATGTTATAGCAAAATAAAATCGTAAAAAATTTATGTTATATGTAAGAGCTATATTAACACTAAAAATACACGTATTCGTTTAAATGCAAGACACAAAAAATATTCTTAACATAATTAAGTACGACAATACAAAAATAAATGCCTTAACTGATTTAGAGTAAAATTAAAAATTATACAAAAAAAAAATATGTAAAAAAAATGGAAGTGCGAGTGTCGTTGGACAACAGCACGCACAAGGAAGCTCAACGACCAAGTTTCAAACTGCTGGCGTCTCACACAGAGAAATAAATCGTATTTAGTTAGCTTAGGTAAAAAAATGTAAATAAAATTCGATGTCGAAACAAAAAGCACTAATGTGGTTTATGGAGGCGGACGACTGGTCAGGCTTTGGGTGTTTAAAAAATGTGGAGTTAGTCAAGCGATCGATGTCCAATGGGGCGACGGGTGGCACTGTGCAGTTCGTAAGCGTTGCAGCGGCTGGACTTCACTGCAATCCCATTCGGTGGTGCCGCTGCATCGCTAAGCTTTAGCACGATTCCTGGGCAAGTATATGTGTAGGTATGAATGGGCGTGTACAATATGCTTGTGTGCGTGTGCTTGGGAACATTGGCATTGATGTGGGTGGTGATGGGTGGGTTAGTGGGTGGGTTATGTGTCACAGCGGGAACTTCTCATGTAGAACCATAGAAGGACTGTGTTTCCCCTCCGTTTCCGCATTCCGCCTGATCCTTGAGTCCGGGTCCATGCAATTCGCCTGTTAGCTGGCACCACTTTATATCCTTACACCTATCTATGTATTTGTAAGCATGCTATGTACATCCTTGGCGGCTCCTTATTGGCGACGTGGCAGCATTTTAATGCTTGAGATTAACGGGTTCCATGTACGGCTAGAAAGTTGCACTAGAGATGGTCGATGGTCGAGTGTCGAATCATCATCATCTGCGCTGGTTCAGCATCTGCAGGTAGTACTCGCAGTTGGTGCAATATACCGCCGGTGCGATCACATGCCGCTTGCGGCACAAATTGCACTCAACGGCTTTGGCCGAAGCCTTTACAATGGCATTGTTGTAGACGCGGGTGGGAATGGCGGTGATGCCGGCCGATGTGGTGCCGCCCGCTCCACTTGCCCCGGGTGCTGCTCCAGGGTGTCCTGATCCTGCAGATCCCGTCTCGGGCAAGCCGTTCTTTTGCGGCGGCGGCGGTGGTGGGGGCAAGCAATCGGCTTCGCCTTTAGTTCCTGGCTCAAAGCTCACCTTTTTCTGCACGGGCTTAGCCATCAGCTGTTGCTGCTGCAGATGTTGCTGGGCATTGGGTAGCGGGTAGTAGGGTCCTGCTGCTGCAGGCTGGTATCCATGTGGCAGGGGCACCCGCTGGTAGGGCGAAGGCAGCGGGACTTGCTCTGAAGTCGCAACACTGCCATTGCTAAAGTAGCCCAAGCTGAGCTGCTGCGGGGCCTGCTGCTGTTGCTGCTGTTGCTGTTGCTGCTGAAGTTGCTGGTGTTTCTGCAAGGTCACAGAGTAGCTACCAAGCTGTGAATGATGCAAGGGACGCGGCATGGTGGTGTACTGTGCATCCAATTGCTGCAAGTGTTGCTGGCTGGCTATGCCGCTCATACTAGTGCGATGTAGCTGCTGCTGGCGGTACAACTCCTGGTGTTGCTGCTGCTGCTGCTGTTGCTGCTGCTGTTGTTGCTGCTGTTGTTGCTGCTGCTGCTGTTGTTGCTGCTGCTGTTGTTGCTGCTGCTGCTGTTGTTGCTGCATCCTCTGGACGTATCGCTGCATATCTGCTGTGGCTCCTGCTGGTCTGCCCAACATGGGTGATGGTTGTTGCAGCTGCTGCACCTGCTGTTGCCGCGGCTGCGCTTCTGTTTGCAATCGCATCATGTTCTGCTGCTGCTGCTGGATCATTTGAGCAGTGACTTTTTCGTTGGGATGCTGGGCAGTCCGCAGGACCCGCTCCAGTATGGGATTGGGTATAAAGTCATCGTCCTCCTCGTTTCCGGCTGTGGCAACCAGGATCACCTGGTCGCAAAAGGAGACGCTCTTTTTCTTTACCCGCTTAGGTAGTGCGGCAGCTCCGTTCTGATTCAGTGTCTGCTGTACCATCGTGTTCAGCAACTCCACTTCGCGAATCTCCTCTGCAATCTGCGATTGGGTCATTTCGTACTTAGGCTTGGGCAGCAATTGGTGGGCGCTGAGTGCGGCGGGCAGAGAGTTTCTCACCGCTGGCATAGCGTCCACCTCATCTACATCCATTTTTGCATTGCCGTTTGGCAGCCCATTCATCTGGGTGCGCAGCTGCCCCAGCTGCTGACTCTGTCCCGGCTGGGACAATAGCTCCTGCGAGGCGTAGGATCGAATGGAGGTTTGCTCGAAACGATGAGTCAAGTCCCTGACACTTGATGGCGACGAGGCCTCCAGCTTACGTTGCATGGCTCTCAAATCGTTTGCCTGTTTCGCCTGCAGCTCCTTCAGCCAGGTGGCATCCGTGGTGGCTGCTCCCGGGTGATTGGCCTGCTCCTTTCTCAGCTTGAGCAGGTGCTGGCGCTGCTGCAGCTGGGCCAAAATGCTGGTGGTGCCCTCGAGGGACTCGAGTTGCTGGCGCTGCTGCTTACTGGCCGCCTCCAGTGCCTGCAGCTGGCTCAGTTGCTGGTTGAGTGGCTCCAGATCCAGTTCCGGCGGTGGTGGCGGCGGGAAATCTTCGCTAGCCTGCCGCGAATGGCAGGAGGAGTGCGGTGGACTTGGGTACGGAGGAAGTTCCATTGGCGGCGGCAGTGGCAGCTCGTCCTGAGCGACCAGCATTTGCAGATCCTTTAGTGGACTCTGCTCCGAGTGCACCTGTGCGCAAGTGGTGATGATCGTCTGGCAGGAATCCTCGCTAATCGAGGTGTTTGAACTCATGGCCGAGAGGTTGGACAAGTTGGCCTCATGGTGAAATTGCTGTTGTTGTTGTTGTTGCTGCTGTGGGGTCAAAGTGGAGCTGGTTCGCATGGGCGGCGGTGGAGCCACTTTCGGTACCATTGTCAACTGCCTGCCGCTGCCGTGGAAGCTCTTGCGCATCAGCTTGCTCCTCTCCAGATTCGGATTTGGATTGCTGCCGGCTCCCGAATTTGAGGCCGACCCGGAACCCGAGTAGTCGAAGTGTCCCTCAGAGATGTAGCCGCTCATGCCGTGGCCGTGTTTGCCCAATCCAACGGCACTGTCGTCTACGGAGGTACCCAAGAGAGTGCCCGCCGTAGTTACGCCCTGTGCAGGATAATGTGGATGGTGCGTTATGCCGGCATTGGCCGTCGAGTCATCCACCGCCTCTGTGAGATCCGGCATGGAGCGATTCTTGCGACGAATGAGCCCGCCCATTAACAGCTTGCGTCTGATTTTGTGCTGCTTTTTGCCGCTCTTGTCCTTCTCCTTCTTCTCGTCCTTGTCCTCCTTATGCTTCTTCAGCGTATCCTTGGCATTCACTAGAAGCGTTTCGGTGAGCGAGAACTCACGGGTTAGCTTGTTGCGATCCTCGCTGCGACTCCGCTTCTCCTTCTCTTTGTCCTTGCGCCCGAACAGCGAGCGACTCTCGCGCTCCGGTTTTCCCGGACTGGTGGCCAGTTGCTTCTCCTGCTCGTACTCGATTGCGTTGTCATCGCACGCAGACGCAGAGGCCAAGGCCTTCAGAGGACTCTTGCGCTTCGGGAGCGTGGCATATATTTCGATGCTGGCTGGGATCTGCTGCTGGATCTGATGAATCTGCTGGATCTGCTGTATTTGCTGGAACTGCAGCTGCTGCTGCTCCTTCTCTAACGTGCGATCCTTGCTATTCTGGCGCACATGCTTCACACTACTCGTGCTTCCTTCGCGCATGTGCTTCAGTTCGGGCATAGCCTCTGTTTCAGCTCCCTTCTCCACCAGAATCCGCCGGTGCAGACTACGGGCCCGCATCACGCAAGTATTGTGCTTCATCCGGGCAAAGGTCATCGTGTGCGGATTGCTATACGGGGCATCCATAGCGGCTCGTGCCCGCCCAGCAGCCGCATTGCAGAGCACCAGGGCTGTTTCCAGATCATGTGACTCCTCCACCAGTCGGGACTTTTCCAGCAACTGGTCCGCCTCGTGGCACAGCTTCTCGCAGTCCCCAGACAAGGCCAGCTGTCCGTTGCCATGTCCATGGGGCATTGCTCCTCCGTTTGGAACGACGCCCATGGCTGCTTCCGGGATTTTAGCCAGCTGTGGATTTAGCGCATGCTTCGGCGGATATGAGTCCGTGGAGCTTAGCGAAAACGAATCGTAGCCCGGGTCATATGGCAAACCATGTCGCGTGGGGCTCTGTGGCACTGCTGCCACACCCCGCTTGGCCACCATGTACAGGTAGGGATTATCCAGCGTCGTGGAACTGGCCGAACTAGCGCTGTTTCGATCGCCTGACCAATTGCCCGAGTCGCGACGACGTGGCTGATTCAGGTGCTCCGGCATGGTCAGTCCATCGCTGGGCGGAGAACTGCCGTTGGAGGAGGCGTGGCCGGAGCTTGACTCCGCACTGTGGCTGCGTTGAAGCTGGAGGTGCTGCCTCCGCGCCAGTTGGGCACTCAGCACTGCCTCAATGGGCTTTCGGCTCAGAAAGCCTCCATCCTTATCCACACTCTGTTGGCCGACACCGACTCCATTGCCGCCTCCAATCTTGTCCTGGATTACGCTCAAATTCTGGTACTGGGCACTCAGCACATGTTCAACCGTCTTGCGGCTAATGTAGGCATCCGTTTCATCCGTACCCATTGCCAGATTGCTCGGAAAGATATTCTTTTGAATCACACTCAGGTTCTGATAGTCGTTGGGTGGTGTCCTCAGCGGAGTGGGGGTGATGGCCCTCCTTGTGTTGCCCAAGCTGGGCTTCTCCGGACTGGGCGTAACTGCCCTGCGAACCACTGAGCCAGCTATCGATGGAGCACTCGCCGGCATGGCCACATCCACGTGACCGATACCTACGCCGTTGCCCACCGTAGGCTGCTGGGGAACGGCGTACAGCAGCAGGAGTGGCTGATATCTTCCCCGGCTGCATTTGTCCACCACGCCCTCCCAACTGGGCCCCACCTCCTTAACGTTCGCATCATCGAAGTAGACCCACACCTTGAGCTTCGTGTGGAAGAAGAAGGTGGTGTAGTGTTTGCCGTAGTAGGAAACGATGCCAACCAGCTCGTGCTGGGTCTGCTGGGCCCATCGTGGCTCGCTGACCTGGTGAAAAACGTCACCCAGACGCAGGCTGGTGCCCACTGCCTTTAGGACGGCATGAACCTGATCCGCCGCCGGTCGCTCAGAGTCCCAAACGATGCCAATGGACACCACTTCTGGTCGGTTAAGCAGCGCACGACAAATTCCAATCTTGGCGCCGCAGGTGTTCTGTTTTGGGATTCAGAAGAGTTACAATATGAGTTCAACTGCCAGTATGGATAATAGTTAAGTTGACAACTCACCGGACAATCGCGTATGTCGCCCATGTTGCCGGCGGCCCTTAAAAGCTGGCCAAAACTCAGTTGCTGATGGGACTGCAGTGCCAGACTTTTCTGGGAGGTCAGAGCCGAGGCAGAGACGTAGTGCACCATCTGTGTGAGATTGGAGAACACAAGACAATTAGTTACCAGCGGAATATGGTCAAGACGGAAGTGATACGCCCACTGCGACTCTCCAGGCACGCGCTGACGTCACCCCGAGATTATATGGCCGCATTAGCCATCGATTATATGGCCCCTTTTAAGGGACCAACTGGTCCGAGCAGCTTTTCGCAGACAATCTGCATGTGCACGGCAATGTCCCATAACCCGTTTGCACCGCACAGATCGGTAATAGTCGCGCCAGTAACTGTTCTCGGACAGAGAGACAAGTGGCGGACATTCAAGACAAGACATTCATCACACTCAAGACTTGGCAAGTGCAACATCGTATGTTGCAGGTGCTCGGATCCAAACTGGTGGAACCCACGCCACGAGTTTGGCTCTGATTCGATCGGCGATTGTATCTGCGGTTCATGGCTTCAATCGGAGAAACAGACAAACGGGTTGACTACACTTGCGAAAACGTTGTACAATGATTTAATACGCATTAAAAACAAAAAAAGGGTAAATGACACTAAAAACTTTAAAGCGAACTCTATATATTCCATTAAAATTAAGTATACTCCATAAAATTAGCTTTGCCCAACGTATTGCTGTCGCTTTGCTTTGATTAATGGCTTCATTAAGAATCCTATTCTATAAGATTCTCGTTAAATGCATCCATTGCTTACCTGGGTGAAGGGCAGCTGCTCCGAATTGGCTCCGCACTTGCAGACGCTCTGCTCGATGACGCGCATGGCGAATCTTCGGTGGGCAATGCAGGCGGAGGATTCGCAGGAGTCGCCGTCATCCGGCGAAATGTGCGAGTGGACGCGGTGGAGAAGGAGCTCGAAGCATTCGGCTGCATCGCCCAAGCAGCCGAGTGGGAATCGCCGTCCAGCCAATGGACCACTGGCCAAAGCCCGACGCAGTGGCTCCGGGCACAAGGCGGGCTCAGAACTGGTCTGCAGCTGCTGGAAAAGTTCCTGTTGCAGGAAGAGCACAAGTTGGTTAGAAGACTTCAACATGGAACAGTGACTATAGTGAGGAATATTTCGAAAGACAATGCTGAGTGATTATGTAAGCTATTTAATATAAAGTATTTCCTAAGTTACATTAGATTACTAAATAATAAACAAAATATGTGAATACTTGTGTGCGTTTCATTTCTGGCTTTAGACTAATAAAAGTTGATCATTTAGAGCTTCCCCCATGTTAAATTATTCCCTAAACTTACGATAACCGCATTGATGCACCGATCCCTCTCCGAATTTCCCGCGCTGTTGATATGACCATTGCTATTGCCATTGCCAGTGCTATTATAGCCCATTACGGCCAATTCCACGCTGCTGGCCACTTTGGCCAAGGCACTGACCGACTTCTGCTTCGACTGCTGGCGGGTCAATGTGGCCGACTTGTCGGCTCCATCCAGGATTAATTTGCGGGGACTACTCCTTGGCAGGGTGCCTCCATTGTTGCTGATCAGGTGCCCCAACTGGGGATGGGGATGGTGGGCTTGAACGGGAACGGGAACGGAAACAGGTGATGTTGGGGATGTGCCCGGGGTGCTGGATGCTCCTGATCCCAATGCTGCTGCTCCTGCAGTTGGGGCTGCTACGCCCACCACATTCGTGGGTTCTTTCCTTTTGTAGCGGAACTTGATCATCTTGCTGTTATCCGGTAATCAGAGTCACAACATGGCACTGTGGAAATGGTTTTACAAAATTGCTTAGCTTTTACCTCTCCACTCGCCGGTTTATGCAGTTCTCAAGTTTTGGCCAGGCAGGGTGTTAAGTGTTTTTTTACTCTAGTCAGCTCGAAAATGCAAATAAAAAAAAGGGGGAAGTCAGCCAGCGGAAGTGCGAACTAAAGTGCAAAGTCAGCCCCCAAAAAACGACAATTTGCAATCTGCAACCCCCAGCAATTAAAGAGGAAGTTAAGTAGCGATTCGAGGCAATTAATGGTAGGTACGAGACGAGCACTTCTTGGCATATCGATCGAGTACTAGTACGATAACAGCTGCGACAGGTTTTTAACCATCATTTGGCACACCCTAAGCCTTAAACGCAACTCGACTGGACTTGACTTTCGCTTTTGGCCTGCTCTCGACCTCATTTGCGGCCAATCGAAAGTTTCGCCAGCAAAACAAACCGGTCCATATTCCAAGCCATCGAGACAAAGTTCTCCAGCCCCAGAAAAGTCAGTCAGCGGTTTCTCAAAACTGCTAAGCTGCAAAGCTAAAAACAGCAAATTGCATGTGCAGTGCTAAGCGGTAAGCGGTAAGCGGTGAGCGGTAAGCGCCGAGCGGTACAGCGGCAGAACGGTCTAATGTTGCCGCCTGACAACCGCTGACGCCTCGAAAATGAAGTGCCACTCGATGGAACCCGAGACCTGGAGCCGCAGGTCCAAGCTAATGGAGCTACCAGGGCATCGGCGGGGCTTTAGGGGTACAAGAATGACGCCATATGCGACATATGGCTGAGATCTGTAAACGCCTTTTGCCTTTTCTGCTGTCAATTACAATTGTTTGGCCAAAGCAACGGCAACCCGACACGAACAATGAGTTGGCCTAAAATTATTAAATGCAGGCTGATATGCACAGAGCACAATTGTGTTGCTAAAAATGATTAAAAAGTCATTATTGTTGCAAACACGTACGTATGTATGTATGTTTATTTGCCAAGACCGTTCTTTAATTATCTTAAAAATGTCGAAAGGGCAATAAGTATATATGCTAAACAATTTTCCCTTTCGAATAACAAACATAAGATATTTTAATTTGAAAATCGATTTTTAAAGTGTCTTATTCGCATTACTCGTATACACGATCCTCATAAATAAATACGCAAAGATCTGTTTTGCACACGAAATACTTGAATCGAAATTGGGAGTGGAATCGGCACAATTAACACTTGTCAACTGTTTGAGTTTTGAGCGAGATCGTGAAAAGGGACGAAAAGTTGGGGGAAAGAAGTTTGAGTTGTGAGTTCATCAGTTTGCACTTCGCATGACTGACTGCTCAAGTTCAAGTAGAGAGAAAACACAGCCAAATATACAGACAAATATTAACACAATTAAGCAGAGACCAGGTGAACTTACAATCAGCAGTGCATTCTTAGCTAAAAATTCTCAAAAACCTATGTTATCTTCCCCGAAAAACGAAGAGCGAATGACTGCAGCCCGTTTAAAGAACCATAAACGTGGCTTATGTATTTTTAAGTGCCACACGCAGTAACAACAACTGGGTGACAATTCTGGATTTTATGGCCAGCGATCTGACCCGAAACTCCGAAAAATGTTTAATAAGCGGAAAAGTCGACGTTGGCGAGCGGAAGTTCGAACTTCCAGTACTTGTCGTTTTCCAGATAAACTGCAGCGGAATGGGTGTTCCCGCCCTGCTCAATTGTTGTTATATAATTGGGCATTCATTGGACAAAACAGTTGCATGCTAATTAAAATCAAACGTCACGCTCTTTAATTCCAGCTTTTGGGCCTTTTTTCTTTTTTGGACGCTTTTCAGGCACTGGACCACACTGTTGCCACACAAACGTGGAAGTTGGCGAATCATTTAGGCCATGTACATGTAATTAGTCGGCAATTGGCCAACGATTTGCGCGAAGTGCGCAACTGCAGAGCACAAGGGGCTTATCTTGAAATGCGATCAACTCCCCGAATGAAACTACTAGGGGTCTTCAACAAAATGACAGTGGTTTGTAAAATGGCTTTAACCGCATGGAATGTAATCAAGTTACGTCTAAGAATTAAAATGATATTATACAGGCGATTAGGCCAACAAATTGAAATTAGAGTCGCTTGCTTTTCCCAAAAAAAAAAAAAAACGTTATATGGACGATATTTCAAAAGTGCATCGCTATAGCCAGATGTCTTGTCCTCCATTTTGTGGATCATGTCGCGAAACACGAGTTTCGCTCAAGTCTCAAGTCTCGAGATTCGATGAGGCGACACTTGGCGGGCAAACCGAACTGGCAGTCCTTGAGATTGAGACAGACACTAACCCAACCGACACTATTTATAGATCGGGGCTTTGGGCTTTGGGACTTTGGCTTTGCACACCTCTAAACGTATGTACATAGATCGCAGATACACACCAGAGTTAGAGATACAGATACAGATACAGATACTGAGAGCTTTGGGCAGCTGTTGTCGAATGCAAAACGAGTTGGCAACACAAGCTGGCCTGCAGCTAAATGTTTTCATTTATTGTTATTACTCCTTATTATTGTTGCTCGCTTCTGTTGTTTTTTTGTTGGTGGCTTTATGATTATTTATCTTTTTGCAAGCCTGATGATTTATGGGCTTTAATTGTTAAGCCACAAGCGGGGGCCAAAACGCTGGCTTTAGCTGAATGTTTCTGCTTCCGCAATTACAGCGGCAACAAAAGAGCCAGAACTGACCTTTTTCTCAGCCAGATTGAGACAAAGAATGAGTCTACCTGGGCTATCTGGCCAAATGTGGGAACACCACACGTGCAATAGCCCACCAACAATCTGCAACTAGCAACTAGCAACCTGCCACCAGCAGCTTGCACTCCATGCTGCAGATGTCTTAAGCCGAGAATCCAGCAGCGAAAACAGCGATGACTGGCAGATCAATGAGCCATACAAAATGTTGAGATACATGGCAAGAACTATTCTAATGCATTGTCGTCGGCTGCAGAGTTTATCGTAAGTATATCGTTATGCTTTACTTTGAGAAATACAAGCAGAATATGTAGAAAACTCTCTGGATATACAAAACACCGTTTTCATATTCAAATCCTAGAGATATTCAAATTGATTCCTGTGCGAGGCAAGGCGAAGGGGGAGTGTTGCAACGGCAACCTGTAGCAGTGATTTCCGCACGTGAGGCGAGTTTCAAGTAGTTCTGGCTAATGTCTGTATTCAAGTGGCTCCATGTTTACATATGCTAGGCAGGCGTTGGATGCCCAAGAATTACCCATAAATACACAAATCTGCCGCTTAATATTCGACTGGGACAGAGGAGTCCAAGAATGATAATGATGATGATGGCTGGACTAGTGACATATGGCTTGGTTTGGGCCAAAAGAAGAAGGAGCCCAACTTCGGGTTGACGGCCTGCATTTCAATTGCGGGAGTGGAGTGGAGTGGAGTGGAGTTGAGAGTCCATGCAAATTGAAACTTTAAACTAAAACACTCCCCTTTTGGATATAAGAAAAAATCGCACTTGAAGATCGCGTGTTTCCCTGGACTTTCCCTAGGGAAACCAGGGGTCTTGAGAAAGAGATATATGTATGTATGTACATATGTACATATGTACATACGTACGAGCATATAAAAAGAGCCTGCGTGCGGCGCACAGATTAATCTTTAATAAGCAGCATAAATGCATTAGGCGAGTGCCCACTGTACCTGTTCGTAGCAGGTTTCCACGAAGGCTGCGGGCTGCCAGGCATTTACATACCAAAAGATCTTCACAAAAGGTGAGGAAAAAACAAGTTGGCAGTTGGCGGTTGGCGGTCTTAAGCCATTTGGACCGCTATGATTTTTGACGCGGACCGGACCCACATGCTCGTCGAATATCAAAGAATCAATAACCAACGGAAAAGAAACAGGTAATTCGATTTGAACTGAGCACCACCTAGCTGCGATCTTCAAACTCAAACTTCATTGTTTCATTTCTAATAATCAAATCGGGGGGGGAAAAAAAAACTGGCCAAAAACTTGAGTTCTGTTTGAGCTTTGTTTAAGTTTTCAACTTACGCAAGCTATATTCTGTTTTGTATTTATAAAAGTAATCCAGTGATTTATCTCGATCTGAGCACAACTCTGGATCTCTTTGCTGAATGTATTGGTCGTTCGTGTTGAGTAAACTTTTGCAGGCACAAGGCACAAAAAAAAAATCAGTTTTATTTGAACTCGTTAGGAATCAGCGTTATTTTTTTGCCGCGCGCGCAATTCTTCACTTTGATTTCCACTGAGATTCGATTCTGGATGGGGTTTATGGATGGAGCAAAAGCGACCGACTGCCGATGAAAACACGTCCGCCGACTGGGAAATTTGTATCGCAACTGAAACTCGTTTGGCCGCTTGGCTTTTGGCCATCCGAAATGAGAGAGAGGGAGAGAGAGAGAGAGAGAAAGGTGCACAGTCCAGAGCGGAGATACAGTGCTGGCTCTCCGGAGAAACTGGTTTTCCAGGGGAACAAGAACTTCAGTTATATCAACAGCGAACTCACCTGAGCAAACCCTAACCAAAAACCCGAACCCGAACCCATACCCAAACCGAATCCGAACTCGAAAACGGGGGAGTTTGTCTTGTAGTAGGCCAAACAGGTAAATGTCTTGCTCGAGCAGGTAAACAGCGTCTCTCTCTCTCTCTCTCTCTCTCTTTCTTCTCTCGAGATTCTCAGCACTCCGATTCGATTCTCAGATTTCCACAGACGAAGCACCCTGTAAGCCTCCACGGATATACCTTTGACAAAATGACAATTGCAGCCAGCGGTATATAGAAAAAGTCCGCATCATCTTGCAGCTTAAATAATAGACCAGAACCCCATAGGCATAGGCATAGGTCTAAGACCAAGCTTGGAGTCTGTGGCCATGGTTGTCTTTGGTGCGCAGATTGCAGATCTTGAGATTCATGAGTCATACTGTAAAAGCGGGAATGCCAGAGAAACGCGTGCGCATGTGCAAAGCCTACGAAACGAAAAAAAAAACCCCGAGCGATTCCATGGAAAGCCCTAATATATTCGATCGTCCATAAACCTTGTAGCCCAAATTTGTTGTATTTGCTGTAGCTGAGTGCAGCGGTAAAAGTAAGATAGGAGTTGCTGCGGCTGCGATGCCGAAATAAAAAACAAAAAAAAAAACAAAACGAGGAGTAAACAAAAGGCCTCTTTCTTCTCTGGGTTCAAAAGTTTAGGACCATCCACCCGCCAACGAGTCCATGACTCAAAAAGAAGCGAGAGTTGGGGCATCGAAACTGGAGTCAAACAGTGACTCATGGCCAGACTATGAAGGTGTAACGTCAGTTGATTGATTGGGTCAGAGTAAACTGCACACAAGACCAAGATGCAGATGTAAGGGGCATAGGACACACTCGCATAACAAACGTCACAAAACTATATACATATGTTAAATACCCAGCATGTTCCATTTATATTTGACAGCATTGGCTTCAAATATCAAAATTAGATAAAATATAGGGATACATATTGGATGATCACTAACTAAAATGTCGTTAGCCTTTATAATTTTTTTTTTTTATCCAAGACACAGAACTGATCAATCAACTTTGCCCAAAACGTTTTGACCAATTTGGGGAGTATAGAAACTAGATAGCCCGAAAACAAATCACTGGCCATTTTGATGGATTGACACGCTGAGGTTTCTTTCTCTAATATGTCAAAGGCGATCTTGGCTAAAATATCAAACAAAAACTAAGAAAACTATTCAATAATTGATGGATTCTCTATCGCCGACTGACTGCATTTCTTTGCCATGGCGGTAAATAAAAAGTTGTCGTATTTTGTACGAATAAAAAACCTTCGTATCGCACGTCGATCGAATAAATTGAAGACATAATAAAAAGCACAACGAAAATCAGAAGAAACGAAATAAAGCTTAACAAAATTAAAGGTAAAGATCGGCAACGTACATGGGTTTTTTTTTTTTTTGATCGTTGCTGAAGAGTGAATCACACTGATTGAGATATGGCGAAGATGGAAATGGATTTGTCTCTGCATCTCCGATTAGCACCTTCTACACTCGTGCCCTTCTCATATGTATATGTATGTATGTATGTACATACTACCAGCACTATATAGTACATAATACACACCTCCAACTCTGGTTTTGTTCATGGTAATTTGGATTTCCTTTTTATGGTGGCTCTGAACAAACAATGAAACTAAAAAAAAAAAAAACTGTGTGTGTTTGCACTTGCTTTAGATGCCATCCAGATTATAGAGTAACCAAAAAAAAATCCAAATCTGGAGTATGCATATACCATACATATGTACATATATATTTGGAGGGCAAACAGAGCTTAGCGATAAGTGGAAGCCCATGCAACTGGCACACGATCATCAAGTGTCTGCGGCACGGACTTTGGATGGATCTGTATGGATCGTTTTCCTGGTAAAGAGGACATTGTCTTCTTGGTTCTTCTTCACACACTAATGACTTTGTCCTTTGGTTGTGTGGATTTCTGAAAATGCAGAATGAAAAGTCTGGGCCCTTCCTAATGAGAATTGTGCATTGAAGCATGACAGCGCCGAGAAAACTGTCGAGACGATTTTTCATCAAGAAGAAGTTCTTAGCCCTCTCTTATATGAAACAATCAGCGTGGGGAACGGTCAAAATGCGATCGCAATCGTGGGAGTTTCCCAGCTGAAAAAGGCCAACGTCTTCAGTGCGACGATTTTCATAATTAAATAGTCTTCTTCCCGCGGGAAAGGTGGAGTAAAAATTAATTTAGCCGCTCCGCGTATAAATAATGCAAAATGCAAAGGCAAAGGCAAAGGCAAAGGCAAAGGCAAAAGGGGCAACCCTTCTCGTTTCTCATTTCTCGTTTAATATGTGGCAGCAAACAAGTGGGCAAGTGGCAGCCATGGTTTTCCGGGCCAAATCGGTGGGTTTGGGGGCACTACTACACGACGGCATGGAGGTGCAGAACAGTCAAAACAAAACAGTCAAACAAAAACAAACCGAAGAAGAGGCACCAACACTTTCCACTTCGTCGTCATCAATGTTTAAGGAGCGAAAAAAAAAATAAAAACGAAGGGGAAAACGCTGCGGAGAGCGGACCCACTGTGAGCACAGTGTGCACCCTGTTTTTTTGTTTTTTTTGTTTGTGGCCAGAGCGTCTTGGCCCAAAAAGTACAGTCGCGTACAGTCGTTAGCCTTTTGTTTGTTGGCGGCCCGAGTTTTTCCCGAACGTCACGAGTTTGTCGCTTGCCCAGGGGTTAGCACGATGGAAGATGCTACTCCGGGTTTTCGTTTGGGCCTATGTTTGAGCTTGGGTCCTATTCTGCTTTTCTGCTACTCTGCTCTTCTGGCTAATGATCACTGAGATAATAATAATGATCTTCATCATCCGCTGGTCTGGTTTCTATATATATGTATATTGCACCAGCCGCCTGAGAGGGTGACTGTCTTATGGTTTTCCTCATGGCTCTCGAGTCCCCAAGTTTTTTTTTTCGGTTCAGCCTATCATGACCTTTTTTTTTTTGTTTTTTGATGACTTGTTGATTTTCCCGTTCTGGAGTAATTATGCACTTTTTTTTAATATCAAAAGTCAGTCGATATAGTGCTGCGTTCTGGTTTATCTCAAATGAAATGTGAACTGCAGTTGTGCAAATAAGTGGTTCTTATTACATGATTATTTCGTATTTTGTATTTTTATTACAGTATAATTCGCTTAGCTGCATCGATAGTTAGCTGCATCGGCAAGATATCTGCATTATTTTTCCATTTTTTTGTGTGAATAGAAAATAGAAAATAGAAAAAAAAAAATTAAGTTAGCTGCATTTTTAAGTTACCTGCATCGAGGCATTGTGCAAAGTACTCGAGGCAGCTAAGCGAATTATACTGTATATCAAGTTCAAACGAATCTAATGGCATTTGCATAATTGCACTTGACTGCGAGTTTAATTCGAGGTTTTACGAGGTGAGAACAGGACAAACGAGGCGTTGAGTGCCGGTCACGCTAGAGGGTCCGGCAAAGGTCCTGACAGGCGTGACCAGTGGCCCAGGACTACAGGATCCCAGGACTTATCCGGGACAAGGATCTAAACAGCCCTGGACACGCAAGGTTGTGTGGAGGGGGTGTGAACCTGGCCGCCAGGTAAAGTCATTGAATGTTGCATTTTCGGGACAGCCATGCCGATTTAAGGATTTAATTTTTTCACCCGGTTTTCCCCCATTCCCTGGGAAAATAAGACTGAAAAACATTGAGCCTGGGGAAAATCACAAAACAAAACGCACTTGAGCAGCTGAACAGATGAGAAAAGGGCCTCCTACCCTGCGTGTGAATAAATGATGATTTTCCAAGGCAGACAAGGCTGCATGTTGGCAATTAAGGTGCAGCCGAACAGTTGGAAATCGGAGGTGGAAAATCTGGAAAAGCCAGACAGGCAACTGGGAAAATTGACCTGACCCTGGCGCTTAATTGCTTTATTTGGGTGCGAGAGAAAATTACAGACGAGAATTTCTCTAATGTGCAAGTTCGCATGACATCCACCAAGCATAACTATTGCGAAGCCCAAAAGTATGCTTCACTTATTTTGACCGTCAACTTCGAATGCCGATACCAAATGATTTTAAAGCCAGAGTTCATTATTAAAATCTAAAATAAGTTATAAAACAAATCAAAGAAATATCTTAGACTATCTTACAATTATTTGTTAGAATGTTTATGGTGCGTTTCTTAATTCTAATCCCTCATTAATAATAAACTTACAGATACAAAACCATATATGTTTTAAACTGTTCTCAGCAATGTCTTACGATCTTCGAATGGTTTGTGTCTTGAATATCAATTCGAACTCACCTTTAGAGCGCAAAAGATACAGTCTTGGCCACCGCATACGTGCTGATTTAGGCCGCGAAACGATCGTCGAAAGGCGTCCAAGTGCCACAAGACCTGCAAAAGAGAACGGGCGAGCATTATTAACTTGGCCAACAGAGAAGAGAGCACAGATTGGGGACATGGAAGGGGCTATCTTCACAAAATCTCTGTGTGTATAACAAAAGAGAGGACCAAACCGGTTAAGACGACGCCATCTTGTCGCCGAGATCTGCTGTGCCTGTGTGTGTGTGTTTTTGTGTGTGCTTAGACAAAGGCTCTAAAACTCAAGAGAACTGAATTGCCTGCCCAAAAGTCGCGCCACAAAATGCTGGCCAAAAACCAGTTTCGTACTCGGCCACAGCCACAAAACTGCAAAACCAGCCAAATCTTGGCCTTCTCAGACGTGGGTCTCGAGCTTGGCGCAGGCTTTCGAGATTGGGTGGCCGGAGCAGACCGATCGAGACTGGAAAACCCGTCTGGAGTTTCTCTTCGATTGCCGATTCGATTTTGGCGGCCTTTTCGGTAATTTTCATATTGTCTTCATTTTCGCTGTTGTTTTCGTTTTGAAGTCAGAGTTCACTTGGGATGAATCACGACCCCCCTCCTGCGTTAGATCTATCAATTAAGCCGTCCCAAAGGCTGTAATTAACAATCGACCAGTGAAAGCCCCTCGCCCTTCTAATGCCAAAAAGTACGATTCAATTTGGAGCAACTCAAATAACCACAAACCGGTCAGCGAACAGTTAGAAAACTTCGGCACCCATCATGTCCAGTCGGAGCAGCTGCAAAGCACATACATAGACCCCCAAATCACAAAATCCCCAAGCTCTGAGCACGAGCCTGTTTTTTGGCCAACGAAAAGAAATGCTTGGTCAGCCGAAAAAAAAAGGTTTTAGACACTCAAAAGTGTGTATGTACACCCATGTCTGCGGATAACAACAGTTTGCGTATTAAACTAAAAAATAAATAAAATATTGCAAGCTGAATCAATGATATATCAATGATATCAATGATATAGTGGAAAAAGATTTCCAATTTATAATGATCACTCAAAACGTTAAGTTAAGGATTGCTACTTTAAGTAAAATAACTATTGGTGCAAAGGGACGGGAAACCTGAGAATCAAAACGAAACAAAAAAGGAAGCGATGAAATGCGAAGAAAATAGAAACACTATGCATAAAGCGAGGAAAAGAAAATGATTTCCTGTCTTTTTGGGCATTAACCAGGCTAATTAATCCCCCATCGATGGTCAATTGACACAAGTTCACCAAAATAGGAAGTCATTAGCGGAGCCTATTCCTCCTCTCCTTCCTCTTTCTCTGTCTTGCTCCCCCTGACAACCGGAAGATGACGCTTAGCACGTGCTACGGAATCTACTAAATTCACTAAACCAGCTGATTAAACTAAAGCTAACGACCCACGCCCACCTACAGCCCACACACACCATCTTGACCACGTTGTAAAACGAACCAATTAGGCGGTAAATCTAAAATCGAATTCAATATAGTTTATATTGGCCACAATATGTGGGTGGTTTTCCAGTGGTTAAGTGGCTCGTTGGTGCGCCCACGTGCTTTTTCAGCGGAAGTGGAAAGAAGCGGAGGGAAGCCAGCGGACTTTGTGGGTGTCCATCCACAGGTCATTCTGATGGTGATATATGGCCAACTGATGGATGATTTACAAGTGACAGATGGAGAAAATCGTGACCGATTCTTCTGATAAGAAACGTAACTTCTAGTAAGTCAAGACTGAGACCATGGTTCTATTGTTACTGTTTTGTATCGATTGGAAAACTAATTAAAGAAAACTAAAGTAAAGTAACCAATATCAAATTTAAGCAATTTATAGTGTCATGTATTTTTCTTTCTTTTTTATAAACCTATTTCGGTTATTACCAACCTTTTCCCAATCCTTTTCTCTCCATTTTTCGAATCTCCCGCATTTTAGTAATTTTTCAGCGAATCACTTAGTCTTTGCCATGACTTGACAGTCTGATTTTGTTGGTTACATAAGCGGCTTTTGTGGGCCAACAGCCAAAAGATTCGAGTTGATGAAGAAGAACTTGCTGCAGTGAGTGCGAAACCAAAGACGGAAAAACAAATGACTTAGGCGACAAACTGCCAGGGAAAACTGCCATGCCCGCTTTTCCGTTGCATCTCCCATCAAGTTTTTTTTTTCAGCCACAGCTTTTATTTTTATTTTTATTTGTATTTTCTTTGACCAACAAACGAATGGATAAATGTGCTTGTGAAAGTTACCAAACGAAACCAACCAAATAATGCCCGAAAAATTTCCCTTCAATCTTACAGCACAGCAACAACTGAACGGCTAAAAGTCGGCCACGGAAGAATAAGAGGTAGGTAAATTGAAAAAATTTTATTTTTTAACTTTGATCATAATTTATGCTCAACCTGTTGCTGTGGCTTCGGATGTTTGTTGCTGGTTAGCAACATTGAGATTTGTTCGATCGCCGCAGCTGCGCATATTTGCTGTTGTTGTTAAGGCCCCAAACCGCTTCGTATTACACGGTAAAAAAAAACTACGCTATTGACAATAAATTATAATGGACCCAACGAGAATATACTGCGAACGGTAGTCTGGGTAGTCTGGTGTTGGAAGTCTAGGAACAAAATGTGTACCATACAAATCGAAGAAATCAATAAAACTATTAGCTATGCGATCTTTTTCAGTGTATTGTATGGCATAGCATTCCCTCCGCATCCGTGGATCAATCGCAGCCTCATTCGAATTGATTAGCATACTAGTTTTATTTATGTGGAATTTCTTTATAAATAAATGTGAAATATTTTCACGAGCATACCAATAAGGTGGCTGGCGTGGCTGTGTTGTTGTTCGGCTGTACGCCACTTCCGCGCCTTAAATGAGGCAACCACCCACTCCTGCAACACCTACACCCCCCCCCCCCCCACCAATATGCACCCCACTCCACCGCCCGTGTGAGTCTCTTACTCGAGCGTAAAACAATTGCGGCACGTTGGGGTTAATGCGTGCACTGCGCTGTCCGACACAATTAAGTTAAATAGAAAAAACAACAAGAGCGCGGCGGCGGTGGAAATTCAATTAAATTAAAGCGAAATGTTTAACGAGACTTGTGACAACTCGGGAAAGGGAAAGGAAAAAGGGATATGATACGCGGCGTGGGTAGGGGATTGGGATTCGGAATCCGAATACGAATCGTAATCGGGCAACAGTTGCACAAGCATTTAGATATTTCCCAGGATAAACAACTAGCTGCAACCGTGACAGGTAGTCGAGGAGAGCAGGTAGTGGGTCTCTATGGTCTCTATGCAGATCCCTTGCTCCGATCTCCCAGCATTATGGTGTCACGCTCACACATAGCACATAGCACACAGCTCAGAAAACTGGAAAACCGGAAAACAAAGGTCGGCTAAGGGACTTCATCTGGGGCATAGATCTGATCTGCGGCAGGCTCAAGTGCTGTCCCGCTGAGTGAGCCGGGATATATAGCGTAAGCCATCGATCCACCCTCGCCTGCCACACTCAGCGAAAAACTGGAGTCCCACGATATTTGTGCAGTATATTCATATAACTTGTGATTGCTACGTTTCTGGCTATTGGTAAGTAATATTACCATTTTGGAATGATCTTTGAAAATAGTATATGATGTACTTTTTTCAAATTTTCCACTAACATTTTTTTGTTTTTCCTGGTGCACCGTAGCATATCATACACACTAGTTACAGTTACTGCTATAGTTATAGTCACCGTACTCGCTTTTTTGATTATGCAAGTGACTTAAATGGAACTGGTCGCTCATAAACGCCTCACTTTTCGCCGCGTTTGTTTTTCTTTCACGGACTCGCAAGTTTTTGGGTGCGGTTGGGAAAGGTCCACACCGTTACATGATCGTCTTATGCGACACTTTTTCACTTTGCCGCTCGACATACAATACAATTGAATCGAACGCATAATCATCCCACCTCGATCATTACAGATCATCAGGGCTTAATTCATTTTCCAATCCATTTGGTAGTGTGTTATAGTTTCAAACTCAGTTGTTCTTTGGTTTTTAACTCTCCGCGACTTTTAAACAAATTAAACAATGAGCCTTCTTTGACGCCAACAATACTGTTCCATGGTAAATAATTTCCAAATCCCTGAACTCTTGTGTACTTCATACTCTACAGAACCTTCCTCTTATTCTATATCTACGAGTGTATCTATATCTTCAACCCCAAATAGAATGATGTATTGCATGCCCTGTTGCCCGCGACTATTTAGTTTTTTGGGACGGGAAGCTATGGAGACAATTAAAAGTGCGCCTACAATGAAAATTGTTACACTTTTGTGGCTTTGTCAACTGCAGTCGCGTTTTAATTTCTTACTTTTCTCAGAAAGGGATAGAGGGGAATGTGTTTAGGCAGAGAAAGATATGTTCGGTGGCTTTAAATGGGCAGGTTGACAATTTTCGTGGTCGGAAAATGGTGTTTTTTTTTTATGGCTGCGTTATGTTTTTTTTTTCTTCGGCTGACCCCAAATGACCTCTTTTCTTGATTTAACAATTTTCCTCTTACCTTGCAGGTCTGAAAGAATGCGCCAATGTTGTTTTTGGCATTGATTGCCGATGTTTGGGCATTTGTTATTGTTGTTGGCGCTACTGCCATAGCTGTTGTTGTCTGCGCCTGCTGCGGTTGTTGCTGCCCCGCCAGTGGGGCATGTGGCAGCGATGTTTTAATGGCCGCCGTATCCATATCGAAGGTTCTTCGCTGTTTTGCTCGAGAACTTCTTAGCACATTGTATTTGTGTTTTTTGGGCTCTTCGCAAACTTCCGCAAAATGGGAAACACATGAAAAAGAAGCCAGCAAGGGAAGTTGCCGCAACCCTTTGGAGTTCTTGGGCAACCTCTTCGTTTCCTTCTCGTACGTTTTTTGTACTTTTCGCACCTGTTTGCGTTCACTTAGCTAGTTTTTTTTTGTAAGGTTTTTAACTTTTCCACAGCTTGGCTATCATTTGTTGTTGTTGTGGCTCTTTCGGCTTTAATGTCACGCTCACAAAAACACACACACGCACATATAAACAGACGGTTTTGAAGAGCAGCTTGGCTCTTAAAATGTTTCGTCTTTGATTTCCCTCGATTAATTCTTATAAAACAGTACAGCACAATGTGCAAAAGAAATGTATTCTTTTCCCATTTGTTTCACAAAAAGATTGCTTTGTTTCTTTTGAAAAAAATGTTTTGTTTGTTGTTAAACCAAAAAAAAAATATGTTTTTTTTTTGAAGCTGCGACGGCTACTGAGCGAACGTCTTACGAAGCCGAGAGCGCAAACAATACTAAACATTACACTCCAAGCGAACATAATTTCCCGCGTTCGAAGTCGGCGGCTCAAGAGGGAAATTTCCTCGCTCTCGCGCCTTGGGGAAATTTTCAAGCTGTCGATGGGAAGCAGCAAAAATTGAGTGCATACTTCTGGGTGCTGAACTAAAATGAAGATTATTTCATGGGACAGCAGTTTACTTCGCACGAGTCTTTGATACAAAATATCTAGAAGTTATTAAGACATGGATAACACATTGTAAGATTAGGTCCTTTTAAATGGGATTGTCATGAATCATTTCAAACAATGGTCTTCGTTTATAAATTTAAACAAGAAAAATGTTACTTGATCTATTCGAGCTATTCTTCTCAACTTTAAATCTAAGCTTCGAAGTCTAGTTTAAATATTTTCCCAAACCGAATTCGAATTTCTGAGCGGCGATGAGAATATTACCCATGTGGCAGGGGAAGTGTGCCCGTTCTCTCAAGCCAACTTGGTACTTCTCTCTCTCTCGCTCTCTCTCTCTGCAATAATTCCCCCGGCGAATGAACTTTCAGGCCAAGTCAACTTGGGGCTTGTCTTGGAAGAGTTTATAGCAAAACCAGATATCTCCCAAGCACAGCTTGCTCGAAAACTCAGACTCAAAGACAAAATGGCGGCTGTTAAGATCAGCAAAGAAAACGAAATAAAAGGCATAAAAAACGATAAAAACATAAAGACAGATAGACAGAAAAATACGTAAATGAGAAAAAGGCACAGAGAGAACGGAGAAAAACACGTTTTCGGACTTAACGAGTTTTGTCGCAGTCACTATTCCAAAATCAACGTGCAACAGCAGCCGAAAAGGTAGAAAACCGAGAGAAACGCGTATAACAACAAAAAAAAAAAACATTGTTATTGAGGTTGCCAAAGTGGGCTGCGCAAGATGTGGAGGGGGGGGGGCGTGGCAGTTGCGGGGGCAGCTTCTGGCTATTTCTGCTATTGTTGTTGTTGGTGCTGCTGTTAGCGGGTTCCTATGTAGAAGGTATGTACATATGTATGTATGCAAGGTATATGCTCGTGATGCTGCAGACCTGGAGGCAGAGGTATCTTCTTTATCGTCTTCTTCGCTTTTTTTGACTTCTCCTTTTTCCAGTCTCGGTTCATGGCCCATTAGCTTTTGTTTTTGGGACCAGTTTCTCCAGGGCTTTTCGACAATTCTGCAGCAAAGCCTTGTTTATGAGCCACTCGGGGCAGTCAGGAGGAGTATATTGCGCGCCAAAAGCCTCGAAAATCGAAGCCAAGCCAAGCTTATCATTAAACAAAAGACGCGAGCTGGCCAAAAGCCGCTTAGGGACTTATTCTCCAGCCCCCCCCGCCGAAACCCTCTCATCTTGCCAAGAGATAAGCGATGAATATATACCTTCATGAATTTAACATCAGTCACCTATATTTCATATCAAAAAATATGTGTCAAATTTTAATTTTTGAATTTATGATTTTATTAGAAACTTACTTTTTTAGAGAAACATTAATTGAAAAGTATAGATTTGACTGAGCACTTCGTTGACTGAGATTTCATCACCATTTGGTTGGCCAGCCCAGCTGCCAATTGCGAATTCGGCTCAAACTTTGACGATTATCATAATTTTTGTGTGTTGATGCTGATCGTGCAGCAATAGTCGACAGCAAATTGTTGCAATTACATTGGCATTCCTCGGACTCACAGAGTAAAACACACAAACACCTGCTGTTTTGTGGGTTGGCTAATTAAATTGAAATTCATTTGCCGCAGCTGCCGATTCGGCAAAATCACTTGTCGTCGCCTTCGATTCCCCCGGCCCCATAGAACCAAGGAAATCCAACATTTGCTACTTCTATCCGTCGTAATAATTTGCAATTTTCCGTGCTACCAACCGCTAACGGCCAACATCCATCAGCTCATTATGGACAGGCCAAAACTGGGCGCAGTGGGGGCGTGGCTGGCTGGAAATGGGAGGAAGGTCGCCTCCAGTCACCGCAGCTCGGCAATAGTTAGTTGATCTACATTAGACGGTTGCCCAATCGAGTTAGTTTCGCCTGGTTAATGCTAATAAAGCAGGTGGAGTTGTTGCACAGATCTAAATTGTTTGCCCAGAATTGGGTGGTTGCAAGCTTAAGTTTTGGGTTGGGGGAAAACAATCGAAACGTACGATAATTGTCTTAGAAATACCAGCAAAGAGTGCATTGAGTTTGAGTCCTTGTATTTGTATATAAACTTCAATTATATTACAATTACGAATTGTTTCCTTATATGTGATCAAACATACCGGACACGTTCTTTGTACTTCTTTCCATTTTAAAACCACCTGCATTTGCAGGACTAAAAGTCCTTGCAGCTGAAACTGGAGCTTAAAAAAAAGGGCAGATGGCTGACTAAAATTTCGAAGATAATACTCAACAAGTGATCGAAAGAGTAGGGGAGATACGTACTACGTACACATCGGTTTTAGAACTTGGCTGCCAGCCAATTTATGTGCACAAATTAACAAGCGAAAAGGAAAAGAGAGGGAGAGAAAAAAACGGCAGCATAAAGGCAATCAAAAGGCTGCCACATAAATTTATGAGCTCCGTCAGAAGAAATCCCCGCTGTGGCCAAGAAACTGGCGATAACAAGCGGGGATATCGGCGAAATCGGGGAGCACATCGAGCTTATGGACGCGTGCTGCTCCATAAAAGGGGTCTTTGTGGAGGGGCGGCTTCCAAGGGGTATTTCCAATGGGGGGGGGGCATCCAAGGGGACAGCGAAGGAGGGATCATCGCGCGCGCGCTAACAAAACCTGAAACCAGGAAAAGGAGCCGAAGCTGGGCAAACTGGTTCTTCCCCCGCGGGAGAGACTCGTCTTTGCCACGCCGAAACAGAATCAGCAAACAGCAAACAAGCCAATATGTCCTATGCTCCTTAGCTAAATTTAGCACGAGCTGGCCATCAAGCTCAAGCTCAGCTGGCTTGAAACGCTGCCACAAGAAAGGGTTAAAGCCAAGTTAAGAGAAGTTTTTTGGACTTTGTACGCAAGCTTGTTGTTTTGCGCGCCATTTTTGAGCTATACAGTGGCAGCAAATATAGTAAACAACAGCCAAATGCAACTGCAGTTGGCCATCTAAGTGTGCAGTACATGTGCGGAGTACGAGTATTGCTGTTGGCCCAAAGTTGGACATTGGACATTGGCCACTGAGGGCAATCACATGGCAGGAATAGAAGAAGTGGTCGTAAATCATAGGACGCGCATGGCTGCGAATTATAAACAGTTGCGTAGTTTACTATAAAATAAAATATTAAAACCTTAAATTAGGTACCAAATACAGCAAAGAACTTCAAGTATACGAATTTGAAATAAGCTTACATATTTTATAGTTACAACGAGTACCAATAAGGCTTTTAAGCCCCCGTTAATCAGTTACTATAAATTTGTTGATTTGATTTATTTCAGACCTATTCCCGACAGAAAACCGGGCTCAAATCCGTCTGTGTTTTTTTTTTTCAGCCAGTTGATGTCGCCTTTTGGCCAAGCTCGGTTGGGATTGCATGAGTACTCGAAACTCGAAACTCGTACTCTCATTGGATTTGTTTGCCCGCTTGCCTTTTATTTGTTTGTTTGGTTTGGTTGCACCGTTTGTTTGTTTGTCTGCCTGTTTGTTTGTTTGGTTTGGTCCGCGTTTGGCGCGTGTGCAACACGGCCAACTGTACCAAGATCAACAGCATTTGCGGCATGTACTGCAGTGTTGTGGCTGCAATGTGGCTGCTGTGCAGGCAGCCTAATTGACACGGCAGCAACATCGTCAGCAGCGGCATCAATTAATAATAGCCACCGTCTCCCTTTCTCCGCTTTTCTCTGGAGACATTGTGACCGTCGCCAGTCGCGACAAGCGGCATAAATTGCAGTTGCCATTACCCAGCATCTGCAGCAACAACAGCAGCAGCAGCAGCAGCAGCAGCAGCAGCAGCAACTGCAGCAGCAGCAGCGTCAACAAGTCAATGGCAAATTTATGTTTGACTCGTGCTCAAATCAACCACTGCAGACTTGCTTGCAGTGAAAAAATAAGATGCAGTCGGAAAAAAGCTACATTGACTTCAAATTGTAGTGTAAAAACAAGTTATTTACAAATCAGTTTTGGTAAAAAGAATAGTACCAATTATTCCAAAGGCTTCCTAACTGAAAACCCAAACTGGTAGAACTCATTTCGGTTTTAACATTTTTCTAAGTGCGTTTATCGATAGCTTGACCGCCTGATTGCCTTCTTCTTTGCATCAACTATCCTCAGATGAAGGAATTCGATTCCATATCAAATTACACAAAAAACAGAGAAAGAGGATCAAGGGAATTTCTTCCATCCTTTGTTCTCGCTTATCCGATATTGGGTTGCCTCAGGTTTTAATGCCCAAACAAAAGGTCTTCGCAAGAAAAATCCTTAACTTTTAGATAAGCCTATTAGTCAGGATTTTGTTTCCAAAAGTCAATATTAGATTAGAAATAAATCAATAAACTCTGGCAATAGATAAGATAGTAATGCCATAAACTATTCAAACCCAAATGCATTAAGTTCTCTATTTACATTGAAAGCAATGATTTTATCCGATTAAAAGATTCAGAAAAGGAAGATGCACAAATGGTATACAAATATTTAAACAATTACAATTTTTAAGCCTACAAAATATAGTTTGATAAAATGATTTTCAAGCAATCAGAGTCTATATTAATGAGCTGATGCAACCGAAACATTCCTGTTATTAGAATGCCTTTCTCCAGATTAGAATGGGTGACCGGTGATCATCCCAGGGTTCCTTATACTCTCTTTCTCTTGGCTAATTATGTGGCCAATCAAAGCTCGATGAGAGTCAATTAAGAGATTGTCGAACAGCTTGCTCGAAGCCGTTGCTGATCCGAGATCGGGAGCTCGACACGAGGATCCCTCCCCCCCTTGCTCTTGACTCCGCTCTGCTCCTCCTTTCAAGCAATGACGATTGTTACCTGACCAGGCGATATATCTCTATAAATATAATATGTATGTATGTACATATGGAGAAGGGAGTCCGGGGGAATTGCAACTTTTGGGTGCAGCTGGTCAACCGGTTTGGCGCGTGCTCCTCGTGCTCCCTTTCTCCAGTCGCCCTGTCTCTCAGCCTTTCCATCTGACTTGTATTTTGCACAAATGAATTAATTAAAGACGACGACGGGGAAATAAAGATCAGCAGCTGCCTTTAGAAGTACTCCTTCCCCAGGCGAATTCGCTCGTTCGATTTGCGGCGATTCGACACGCCATCCGACTCGTCCATCATGCTCTCCAGCATTCGCTCCTGGCGAGGATTCAGGGCAGCCAAATGGATGTCCCTTGTGGCGCGGAAGTTTCCGCAGTTGAACAAGTGTTCGTTCTCGAGACGGACGTAGTTCCATATGAAGCGTCTGCGGGCAAAGGGGCATACTACACTCAACAAAATGTGGACGCTGTTTGACCAACTCATTGAACTAGTTGGAAAAAACGCATTCAACTTTCTTAGAATCTTCACAATTCAGACGGTAAAGCTTTGAAGCTATAAAAACCAAATTGAAAGGCGTTTTTCCGAATTATTAAAGTGGTGTTTTAAGTTAAATCACTCGTGTGTCCCCCCGTCCCCAACTCCGCTCACCTAGTGATCTCCAGGATACTGGAAATGGTCCTCATATTATAGGGAGTCATCAGATTGTGATAAAGGATGGTGAACTCAACGGCCCAAAAGAGCCGCAACACCAGATTCTCTACGATTACAAAGTAGTAGAAGGCCTGCGGATAAACCAATTGCTTTCGAAGGAATATACGCTCGCCGCGCATAATCCTGAAGAGCCCAAAGTCGCGAATAACATCCCACAAATAGCAGTAGATGGTGGCCACCACGCAGCTCGAGAGGAATAGCCAGGTGTAGGGGTTGCTGAACGTATTGGCATATCCACCTGCGGGCGAAGGTTTCAGGGTTTTAGGATTTGTGGTTAGGATTTTAGACAGGATTTCGATTCATTGGCGGACAACGATTACCCTCCGAATTCCTGCGCAGCGTGGAGAACAGGACGACCAAAAATGTAGTTGAGTACTTTCCCGCATTGATCAGGTAGCTCATCGACTTGGAACCACTGTCCCTGAATCTTCGCAGGCACTGAGCAAATCGAAACCAACCGGGCAGGCACATGGTAATCGGGACCATCACATCCGGTTCAAAGCAGTTGTTCACCCGATCATATCGCAGCCAACTTATCGCATAGAACCTTACTGTATAATAGTGATCCACAATGCAGGACACCAGCGAATTCATCTGATCGCCCATCCAGAAGTCGGCAAATCCCACGTAGTGCAGTGGAGCGGTGATGACGCGACCCACCAGCTTAATGGTCCACCACCTGGCAGGCCAGTTCATTATAGGCAGAGGCACCACCAGCAGGCCAACCATGATCAGGATGAGTCCCAGTGGGAATACATAGGGATCCGAGACGCCTATCAAGTCGTTGTACAGGAACCCCAACATGGACAGGGCCCAAAGAATGCCAAAGGTGCAGGCAATTTCTAGAAATGTGGCCGGCTGCAGATGACTTCTGGGGTCTATTTCGAAGATAAGAATGTGATTGACTCCGGCCTGCTGCCATCCGGCCACATTGGCGGCCATGTAAAAGTTGAAGATCACCCAGGTGAATGGGCCGCGAAAGAGGCGCATCAGACCCGGAGTGTGGTCCTCCAATGGAGCTCGTTTCCAGTCTAAGAAATTGGGAATTGGGAACAGGGCGAATCAAATTATATTCCGGTGCATGTCCTACAAGCCAAAAATGACCAGTATATATATATCCATTGAGATGGATACCGACTGACTATTCTTCAAGAGATTAGTTGCTAAATTAAGCGCCCTAAGCAATACATCGAGTTGTGGCATAGATTATGTGGACTACTGGGCATTTATGGATGAGGAAAGCAATGCATTCGCACAACAACCTACAACTGATGGCGGTGGCCACGAGCAGCATGATTAGCATGCCGAGAGCGATTCCCGCACGAAAGACCATCGATGGAGGAGTGGGCTCGCCCAAAGGCGGAACTCTTAGCTTTTCCATAGCCAACGAGCGATCCCCATTCGCCAGATGGGTCGTATATAGATCCTCCACCTCGATGGTCATGCGCTGCAATAGACGTACATCCGTAAAGGGGGCATCCAGCACGTTCTCTACAAACCACCTGCCAGCAGCTACGGATCGCATATTCTTGTCGTACTTCTTGCAGATCTTACGGAAACCCGTCTCGTTCAGCGACTGATAGTTTTGGATGAGAACCAGACTTAGATAGAACTCGGCATAGGCGTATCTTAACTGGCGAGTTGTCATAAGCTTTTTTTGGCTCCTCTCGGCTCGCTGGGAAAGCGAGGAATCACTGCCGGTGTGTCCGGGTTCCCGGGAATAGGCCAAAAGCTGAAGCTTCAGATGGCCATGCTTGCGTCGGGCCTCCAGGAGTTTTTCAAGAAAGAAATTGTTCACCCCGGTCAGTTCCGATTGGCATTCGGTGAGAAAGGTTTCCTCGAAGGCCTTATAATAGGCCTGAACTTCGTAGTCCGAGGAAGTAAGCGGAGAGGGGGCGTTCTCCACGCCTTGTTTGATCAGCTCCTTGAGATCCTATTGGCGGCGTGATTAGATTGGGTAGGTCCACATACAGATATATATATATCTGTATATATATCAATTACACAATTATTCAGCTTACCCCATATCGCATATACTGCTGGCGCCACTCGATCGTCAGGTGGGACTCGTAGGTCTTGCCAAACTTCATACTCAGCTAGGGGCAGGCTAGCCCACAAGGCGTGGCTGTTGTACGGCTTAAACTAGCCGGATTCGTCAGGCCCTATAAATTCTGACATCTTTCTCCTGACAATACTTTGGCCTAACTATAATATCACACTTCTAATATATATAAAGCAATATATATAAAGCAAATGATGAGCTTAGTAATTGGTTTGTTTACTATTAAATATTTGAACTAGTCCCGTATGTTTTTTGAAGATAAAGAGTCACTTTTTGTTCCAACCGGGAATTAATTACTCTAGAATCGTCTGTCTGTGTACAATGCAGCGAACAGACCTTTGTGCAAACTCTGTTTCCCCTACTTCCTCGATTGTGAGTCACTTCCTCGATCTCATTATGCGTTCGCACGCTGTTCCTCGTGGTTCGTCTTCCTGTTCGTCAGAAAATCCGCAACCAGGTGAGTCAGTTACCCAGAGATCGCACTCTTAAACAACTGAGTTCCCGTCGAGCGAACCCGAAATTGCAACTCAACGAAGCGATAACGATCCCAAAATTCGCTTATCACGCGCTTGGCAAAGGAAGGCAAAAATATATATATCGGGGGGATAAAAAAAACGTGGGTTATCAGAAGAACCTGGGCTCGTCCGGGAATTGAACCCGGGACCTCTCGCACCCGAAGCGAAAATCATACCCCTAGACCAACGAGCCAAGTAACCCTTACAAAAGTGGCCGGTGAAATAGGCAAAACGAAGACCATATTCTCAATTTGTAATTGCAAAAACAACAAGTGCGAAGAATTCTGCGCCACACTCTCTTCGCGCTTTACTCTTCAGATCTTCAGATCTTTTGGGGCTTCTGGAGACAGCTCGAGGGTGACGATTAGCGACACCTACGACAAGAGTGCCGCTAGACTGCCGACCGCAAATAAAGATGGAAAACAAAAGAATGGACGCAGATTCTTAAGGAGTCCGAACTGTAGTCTTACGCAGGCTCTTACGTCAAGAGATCATAATTTAATAGCCGTAAATCGATTAATTGTCAATAAATTTACAAAACTAGCAGCCACGACCACAAATCAATCAATGTGTACTTCTATTCGTGTCCGTACCATTTAACCCGAAGCTTTTTTAGAAGCCTAATAAGCTCGGGTTTTTGATTGGGGTCACAGGGTAGCGCCCCTTCTGCGGCCAATTCGAATTCCAGCTCAAATTCGTTATTAATTAGCCACCTGGGCGAGGCTTGCAGCTAGACAAATTGTTCAGAGGTTTGGCCTAAAGCCCATTTTTAAGGTTTGTAATTTTTTCGTACCCCAGAAAGCGCTTCTTGCGCTTAGGTGGGGCAAAAACTTTGAAGGCCTGAGAATAGATCAAAAACTTTGAATCAAACTTAGAGTATTCCCAATTATTTGCACATTATGGCTTGACATTATATTATTCTTAATTAATTCAAAACAATTAAGTCAATATTACCTATATACTTGTAATACTTTTATAATTGGAAAAGCTAACAATAGCTGTTATGCAAATGAAAATGGATTCTCTCAAGTCCAAAACATACTATACTAAACAATTAATAACGAATTAAAGTTATAATTTCTTTTATGTACGTCAGCCATTAAATGACTTATAATACTGATAATTTGAAATAATATGAGCGGGCAACAAATGGAAGTCCATCTTCACGCACTGGATGACTGCTGCTCGATTCCTGGCCAGAAAATCCAGTTGTTGCAATTTGCGCAATCAATCAATTAGGGCGGAAGATCGAAGATCCAAGATCGCTTCCTCGGCTCCTCGAATGGCGCCAAAACGGAAGCTGATCGACCAGCAACAACATCCGATCGGTGTTGGGGACAGATATATGTGTATCCATAGGTGGTGCGGTTATATTATGGTGGTTTTGCCAAGTGCTTGAAGCGGTCTCCACCCAATGCCAACTTCCGTTTTGATTGGGCCCACAATTGGCGAGCGCTGACAGACCATGAGCGGGCAATCTTGGCCAGAACTCCGCAACTTGTGCAACTTCCGCGCTCCAATTGTTCAAATTATGGCATCGCTCAGGTGTAATTACAAATGTTAGTGCATCGCCAGTTGCCAATTGGCAATGCGTAATTGGCTAATTGAATTGCATGCCAATGATCGCTGATCGTGGATCGTTGGCACGCTGATCTGCTATCCGAAGACCAAGCCCACATCCACATCCGATCCATCCATCTTTCCTATCTGCCAAACATCTCCAACATCAATCATCCGATATTCCCCACCCAAAAAAAAAAAAACCAAGAAACCCAGCCGAAATCTGTACTCTCTGGTCTTTTGTTTTCCCGGGTGGTCTGCATCTGCTCCAATGCCCTCTGATCCCAGCTTAGCTTCATTCTGTGGGTGGCTAATGGCCTGAACAAAACCCACGGACCACACATTCGATATGCACTTTTCTTGCTTTTCCATTTCCCAAGGCGAGAAAACGAACGATGCGGGACGCAGAGGGGGACCTCCCAAAACTAACTTGCCCCCGAGCATGGCTTAAAGCACGTTTTCGCGACTAGACTCCAATGAAATCAAGTGGAATCTGGAGCAGAAATCCCGCAGGCTGGCGAATTATTTTTCGGGTTCACCTGGAGGCTACTGTGGGTTAAATTAATGTTACTAAAGTGGTAATAGTCTTAGTTCAGTCAAAAGTTGCGTTTTGAAATCGCTTTAGGTGGAATCGTTGTGTATATTTTTACAGGCTAATACGGCAATAGACCGAAAAGAAAGCAAAACACCAAATTTAAAATTGAATTCGAAGTGAAATATAACAAAAAAAAAATGACAGGAAATGGGCATTACTCTGAAGCCGGCAATAACAATTACAAAACAGAAAATAGCTATTACACTTACACTATTATCACCGAAAAAAGGGAGACACGAAAAAGAATTTCTAATCTAGCCACCAATGTCGACGCTTTCACCTTTGTTTTATAAAGTCCGGTTTTTTCGGTGTTGGCCAAGATTTAACGTCTGACCACGGAAATGTAAATGGGAATGTAAATGCCATGTAAATACAAAGCGGCGAGCGGGCTAATTGAAAATGCAACAATGGCTCAGCGGAAGTGCAGCGATCGAGTTTGAATTGGGTTCGATTTTGGTTACCTTGTGATTGATTGTGTCTCAATTATAGCCAAATTGACCCGGCTGTGACAACTCAGCATAAAATGGAAAACAAACTAATGAGATTCATCTGATTTCGGTCTGGACCATCAGCCGATTAGCTAATGAGATACCGAAAATGCAATAGGTAAAGGAAATAAACGGGTATACTACACTAAAACAAACTGAACAGAACATTGCATTATAAAATGAAATGAAAATCGCTCGACTTTAATCACTTTTTTTTGCTTTCTTGATTTTCAATCTTGAATTTGACCATAGGAAGTGGCAGCGATAAATATGCATGAGAGCACCACAATGTAATCCATAATGGGATTGGAATCAGCATTAATTTTCCTGTTCTTGGCAACTACTTCATTAGAGCACTAATTGAGACATGGGTTGGGAGAGATGTAAGGCCGGAAAACACTTTCCATTTGGGCTACCGTTTTTATGTCTCCACGAGCAACGCACAGTTCCACAGAAAATCAATAGCGAAACAAAAGACTTCGGACACGAACTCGAAACGAGGAATGGTAACAGTTTAAAAGGTTCATTGAACATGGACAACTCATGGGCAACTTTCGAATGGACAACAACATGATGTTGCCCCGTGTTGCTGCCACAATTACCGACAACAAGACCGAAGAGGTTTTGCTGTTCATTTGGAATACAAAATGCGGGTGCTTTACCACCTCAACATTCGCTTTCTGGCCCTGAAATAACAATGCCAACCATGATGCTGGCCGAAAATAACATATCGTGCTCATGACTTTACATTTGTTGGCAACGATTACCAAATTTAAATAAAGTTTGTCATTTTTTGTGGTTTTGGGGGACGCTTTGATGAGTTGTGAACAACGATTAACGAGCGCAGTTTGGTTTAGGAAAATATACACAGGAAATTTATGCGGAAGATGGATAGAAGTACTTTTCGGCGAAGATAATTAATACAATTGGACAATGTATTTGTATAAACATTATTACAAGTCACTATTTTAATTACATATTTCAGTTAATATTTCTAGAATTTTTAGCGGAAACAAACGTTTAAGTTGATAATGCACAATGCAAATCGTATTGCCCGAGAGCCAAATACAAAACACCTATTAAGGAACTAAATCGCATTTTGCGGTCAAATCGTAAAGCCACAAAATTTACACAAGTCCGTCTGTTGACTTTAGAACGCATTTGCTCATTTAAAATACAACCAAAATTGGAATTGTGTTTTAAAGCATTAAGACCCCTATCAAAACAGTTTAATTCGTGTAACCTGCCTTGCCTTTGTAACCCCCATTCTGGTTGTCAAGCTTGCTTCTCCGTTTTTAAACGAAGTCAGTTATGAGTCTGGTCCGTGTTTGTAGAGCATTTTAAAGGGGGAAAAGACCCCTTTCGACTTTACATCACTTTAAAGCCACACAGGAGTTAAGACGAAGACGTTCCTCTTTTCGGACGGCCGAAAGCGGCCTTTTTCACAGGCAGCGTCTTCGAGCGGAACCGTCTTGGATCAACTTTTTCCTGTTCGCCTTTTTTTTTTGGCAGCTGCTCCAGCGACAGGTGTACTTAAATCCCACATACAGAGGAGTTCAAAATTTCAGCAATGGGTCGATGATACAGTTCGATGAACGCGCGACTAGAACAAGTAATTGATTTATTCGTTAAATGCTTACAGAATAAGGTACAAATTGTTCACAATCTATGACAATTTATGAATTTCGAGTTCCCGGCTTATAAAACTTTTTTTGGCCACATTTGTTGGTGCAACGCACTTGCCCTGAAAGTTTTCTCACATTCGCAACGATAGCCAATGGCTGGCTGACGAGGCGGCGGGGAAATCATCATTTGCTTTTGGCCATAAATATCAAATTCATATTAGTTGCCAACCAAGTGGAACCCCCTCGATCCGCCGACCCGTTTGTTTGGCTTATCGTGTGAACTAATCTAAGGGGAGTCTCAAGTCTCGGAACTGGAGTCGTAGCTGTGAAATGATGTGCGAGCCCATGAGCATAATACTTCCCCCATAATACACTACCCCCTCGGTGCCCCGGCCGATGTGTATCATGGACCGATTGTTGACCGTCTACGCTGAAATTGAAGCCCAGGAAAATGGTGCGACTGGAAGTTGTTTGCAGCTACTTTATTACACTCGGCACCACAAAAGAGCCAAGAAGTTCGTCTGAAGGTTTCGCTGCCTGAGATATGTATATACATATATATATGTATATATATCGTTTTTGTCGCCGAGGGTCTCTCTCGTTGCAGTTGAGTGCCCCCGACTCCGGCAAAAGAAACACATTAAAAGCATATCAAGTGGAATCATCGGTGTGTTCTCAGCGATTGTCCGTTGCAGGTTACAAGTTGCAGGTTGCTTCTTGCAAGTTTATAGTTGCCAGTTGCAGCGGAAGCTAGCGTCCAAAAGAAAGCAACAAAAACTGTTGACTTTGACCAACAATCTTGAAGAATGCCAAAAAAAACAATCAAATCACTTCTTCTTGAAGATCTCGCCTAGACAATGGGATCTTTAGATGGCACCGAAATCAAAGCTGACAACTGTCAACAAATGTTTTTTTTTTTTTTGGGCTTGGCCCACGCGATTTTGCCACATTTGATTGCCATTGTCTCGCAGTGATTTGTTTCCATTTTTCATTACCTGGCATTGTCTGTAGTATATCGGGGTGTATTGGTTTTAATCGGTCTTTGTAACACTTAGCGTATGCATTCTAGAAATCAGCCCAATACTTATTGAGAATATATTAAAGCAATGGTTCGCTTTTCTCTTACAAAAAAAAAATTGCATTGTAAGGTGTACTCATAGCTGGAAGATATGGCACTTTCCTAGAGGGTAACTCTGAGTGTCCAAATCCAGTTCGTATTACATTTGGATTGCAAGCCTCTCGACACATATCGTGTCGCCCGATGCTGATGCCACGCCTTGTGCTTCGCATGTTGCAAAAGCAGCAGCCGTGTAAGAAATAAAAAAAGAGAAATAAGAGCACATGCCGTCCGTGCAATTAGTTTAATGTTAGTGGCCGCACCTAGGCCTCGCCCGCCACGAGATCTCAAGATCCCAACTCTCGATTCCCAAACCCCAAACCCCAAGCTCCAACTCCCAACTCTTAACACTTACATATATCCCAACTCCCATTTCAACTCCAAGTGCTGACGATTCGAACCCATTCGAACTGAGCGATTAGAAGGGGTAAACTACTGTATCTGGTTGTAAGTGAGTCATGGCGATCTGGATTTATCCAATCGATAATTGAACAGCAACGCCCGAAGACAGTTACACAATGGCAGGCCATTATCGGATGCAAATGGGTGTGAAGACGATCAAGTACCAAAACATCACCATTTATGCCTAATATGGGAGGAGATTATTCCATGCCAGAACGTGAACTGTGAAATTGCACGAAGCTGTGGTAATGGTATTCATTGAATTTCACTAAATACTAAATGTATAAATAACGATACGATTAGAACTATACAGCGTTCCTGATCTATTTACATATACAAGAGCGTATTAAGCTATCTTGGGGAATCTTCAAACGTGTTACCGATAAGTGGGAAAGTTTCAACTTGTTCATATCCCATCTAGATACATACATGTATAGGGAATAACAAGAGCTGGTCCCCGTCTTGTCTGACATCCCATTTCTTGTTGCAATCGGACTAATTGCTGTACGAACTCGGGTTTTGCATAATTCCCTCGGCATAACCCCATTTTCGAGGAGGAGCCACTGCTGGGGCAATCATTAATATACAGATTTATGTTTATTAAGAGCTGCTCACTAAATTTATGCAACTGGGTGGCGCCCTCAGTTCCCCGAAGAGAACCACTCTACTTTTGCCCAACCAACCCGACAATTGGCCATGTGAAAAGTTTGCCTTGACTGAGAAATGAAACGGAGACAGTGAACCCACACACAGTGGAAGACTGAAGACCATAGAGTGGGTGCACTGGTGGCGCCCACATCGTTGACCTAACTCACAACACACTCTTCAACCAAACTTTGCGGCCAATTAACACGATTTCAGTGATGATGTTGAAGGTTGTCACATATTGACTGGAGGCCATCGATGAATTAGTGGCATCTCTCAATTGTAACCCGAATTTGAGCAACAATTTTCTTATAATATACATAAACTTATACATATGTATATCGTATATAAGCTGTAAAATGCTCACCTGTACGGCACAATTGAGAAAGCAGTTGTTCTGCCCGGGTCCATTGAGTAGTCCCTTAGAGGAGGGCTCCAGCGTGGGCGAGGTCAAGCTATTGGGTGCTCTCAGCAACTCCAGAATGCGATTCCGCTCCGATCCGTTCTGGATTGAACCCACCGCATATGGCTTTGCCGGCTGCCCATAAGGGCTGTTTGTGGGGGTGGCTGGTGTGGCAGCTGAGCCACTGGCCAACCGATAAAGTGTGCCCGGCGTGGTCATTCTGCGTCCACTGTGGGCTGACATCAAAAACTGAGCTGCAAAGGGAAAGAAAAGAGAGCTTAGAGACATATGTCACTCATCTACGAACGGATCCCTCGTGACAGCTTGGGATTGACCCAAAACCGAGGTGTCCAAACATCTCCGATTGTCAGTGAAGAAACCAAGACTACGGATTTCAAATTTAAGATCTGTGATTCGAGATTCGAGATTCGAGATCCGAGATGATGTGGGTTGGCCCTGACGTGTCGCCAACAATTAGTCGCAGCTGTGAAATTTCCTTTCATGCGGAGGAAAAGCATGATCACGAAGGTGGAATTTGAGTAGTACACACGAAAACAGCAGCTAAGTTGGGAGGCCATTGGGATTTGTAGCTCAAAAAAAATAATCTAGTTTTTCAATTATTTTAAAAATGAATTGTAGCTTACAGCTTACAGCTTCAATTCCCGATACTCGTAATTCAGTGGAAATTGCATTTTGTCATTAATTAATACAAAGTCAAACTGACGGATTATTGATTGCTTGTTCCAGAGGAGTGCGTTTATAAATATTGATGAAGTGAAATCGGTGCCGGCTGAAATCCTTAAAAACCAAGACGATTGGCCAATCCGGAATCAATGCTCCCCGCATAGTTCCTCGTTTTTTTTTTCAGCTGAAAGAGTTCTGCGAGTGAAAGTCTAGAAAACCAGCATAGTATATTCCACTGAGTGCCATACATATTGTGCCGTGAGTATTTGTGTCACTTGGCGGAAATGGCCAACAGAGATTATGCAACCGTTAATTGCAGGCCAGCCGTCGTCATTCGCAATTCATTCATCAAATTGCACGACGCGGCCGAGACACTTTTTTATCTTTTGTGCTTCCATTTCGTTTTGTTTGCTCACATTATCTGCTTGGCAATGCGAACCGAAATAGTTAGGCCAAACCTAACCAGATGGCAAAGAAACTTTCTCGAAAAAATATATTTTTTAACAAAAAAGAAAACATATCGTTAGGTTCCACCGAGATTTGAACTCGGATCGCAGGATTCAGAGTCCTGAGTGCTAACCATTACACCATGGAACCAACACGTCAAACGGCGAGCAGAATGTTGCTTATCAATTTCTTCTTTATTGGTTTCTAGAGCTATTTTTAGCTGCCAGCAGCGCTTTTTCAAAATAAATATGCTGAATCTGTTTAATTCCAAACATAGCTGGAATTTTGATTAAATATTTCCACTCTGTTTTTAATATATACATATATTCTTCCCGGAATATATTAGATTAGGCGAGCTGCAGCCGCTTATTTCGCTTTAAATGTATAGTAATTTCCATTTCCAATTCTGGTCACAAATCAGTTTGATAAATAAGTTTTTACGGGATAGCCGAACATTATTAATATTAAATTCCAATCCATTGCCCTCAATTCCCGGAATCAATTTTTTAGGTGAAACCTAAGAGCTGTGAGTGCATGAAAATCGAGCCCAGAAGTCAAAAGATTCTCCAATTCTCAATGGTCAATTTGGGTTTTATGCGCCGAACGTTGCTAATTGATAAATGCTGCCATAGGGCAGCAACTCACCTTCCCCGATCCGCTGCACCCTAATTAGCATAATCTTCCCGAGCTGCAGTTGCACCTGCAACCAAAACCGTTTTGCATATTAATCGAGTTGGTTGGGAAATCCAAAAAAAAAACAAAAATAAAAAGAAGAGGAAAACGTTGTCATGGGGAAGGGGTGGAGGGGGGGGGGCAGCGGCATTTTTCAATTGCTCTTGCGTGAAATGCAACAATTTGTGGCAGCAACAACGGCCAATCAACATTCGACATCGTCTCGCTGTCAATTCAATTTTCGTATCTATTATTGGGCCATGCAACATCAAAAGTGCGGATAAATTTTATAATTTTCCACTGCTCCTTTTGTTTTAAGATAATTAAGAAATTCTTGATAAATTACAAGTCAAGCTGAGAAAAAAGAAGCAATGCAGCTCACGCAACGGTTAATTGTTAACTGTTTTATGAGTTTTCTCTCGCATATTACCAAAACTTTGCAAACTGATGTAGTATTTAACAATAAATGTAAGTTATTCGATATTATTAAAATTTATTCAAGCTTTGAGCTTACAAAATACACTGGACCACACACATTTAGGACCACATACATATATGTACATTCCCTTCATTTGGTCGGTCACGCACTCGAATTTTCGCGACAATTACGCAGACTTGGGACTAATGGGTTCGGGCCACTCATTATCTTGTTGTCTTCCGTCTTGGGCCGAGTCTTACCCATATCTTAGCCATGTCTTAGCCCATGCTGGCGCCACCAGATCGGTCCATTAGTCATAAGTGGGCACTGGCCAAAGGATAGTCATACTCTGTAAACGGTGGATAGTGGATAGTGGATAGTGGTCTGACCTCGCCGGGAAAACGTGACATAATGCAAATCACACAGTGGCAGATAATCGACCAAGTGGTTTGCTGGCCACAATAAAATTGAAAACTGAATGAATTGGTTTAAATAAAAATGGGTTTGGTCAGAGCTTCCAATGGCAGTTCAAAGTTAGCATTTCAACTTGGTTTCAATACCAAAATCTCTGGTTAAACCAAATATCAATGCGTATTCTATACTTTTTAAGCTGTTTTGGTTTTATAAATTTATGGAAATTTATTAACTAAAAGCTCAATCAAATTTTCTTTCCCTTCCATTCGATTTTTCGAATATTTGTTCAAAATGTGAAGAGTCATCGAAAATGGATCACTATAATTTGTGGCCTACCTGAGTGACGGATTCGAAGCTTGGGATTGGGGGAACTTTCTTCTTTTTTTTTTGCCACAGATTCTTGTGGTTCAATTAGACCCTGCATTTCCCCCGGATTTCTACCCGGAGTAACCACCTCCAGTCTGCTTCACTGACAATTACAATAGCTCAATCAAGTAGACAACAGTCACCTGGCTGGCAAGACACATGGTTCCGAGACCGGGCCTCATCTCCATGTTGGCTCTCTTGCCCCGTACCCGATGATTGAGACCAATTGCTCTAGAAACTATGCCGAGAATGTTGAGCACCTGTTGGCATAATTTCCACAGCAGGCAAGCAGTGGCTTGTCTCCGACCCTGAGAAATCGATGCAGTTTCTTCACTTCGCCTGCCTTTGTTTATCGACTCCACTCGACTTTAGTTCACTTTGCTCAACTACACTGCGAATGCGAATGCGAATGAAACGGCTGAACGTGCCGGAGCTGAGAGCTCAAAGCAAGCATCTCTTCCATGGCAAACCATATATATGCATATATATATATAAATATATCTTGGGGCTTCAATTGACCAGCTGTTAACTAAGAAATACAAAAAAAAAAATGAAGAAAAGTGGGAGCTAAATGTGCCCACGTGTTGTTGCTGCCTTCTCAACGTTTTAATTTGACAACTTAGCCATCAACATTTTGTTTCGGAACTAGCGCCCACGCAATAGTAACCATTGAGATAACGCGTTTATCTATTGGAACACCACCCACACAACGCCCATGCACCTGCCGCACTGAGAACCTTTATTAAACATTACGCACAGCCTGTTGGCATTAAAATAATAGCGTTGTTGATTGAAAGCAGTATTGTATTATTTCGCTGACTATAAGTTCCACTGAATTAAAGTACAGCCAAGTTGGGCGAGTTCAATCGAACTTCAACGGACTGGCTGTCTGCTGACCAGAAAATGGGCATCTTTGTGCGGAAAATATCAGTGCGAAAGCGCTACAACATAAATGCTCGATCTGGACAAGGATCGGGATTGGGGTGAAAAGGGGCTGTGGGCATTGTGAACTATACTGTCCGTTGGCGACCGCGAAATCGAGAACTGCCAAGACAATGGCTGATTGTGACTGACAGCATAATTTATAGTTTTGCGATTTGAACTGCGTCGCAGCCGGGCATTTGACTTTCATGCCGACAAAGAGTTGCCGAGAGTCGCGAGATCCATCTCCGTGGATTCATCTTCAGCTGCAGGCCTAGGCTTTCAGCATTTCCATCTATGGTATGTGTCCACTGTGGCGTGAGGAGCCAATCAAATGGAAACGTAGCGAATCGGAACTTTGTGTGTGGCGGCACAACCGCAGCTGTCAGTTATGACAGCGGTCATCATCTCGGATCTCCGATCTTGGATCTTGAATCTTGGATCTCGGGTGTCTCGGTAGTTTCCATACTCATCATCATTACGATCATCATGGAGGTATGCAAATTGACCATTGTGGAGGCCTATCATATGTAGGACTCATTAGTGAATCGGTTTGGCACTGGCCATTAGCAACACCTTTGACCAGTTAATTATGGCACTAGCCATAAATCCAAGCTAGGTGCTCCTAACAAGATCCATCCGGCGATACAGAATACATCTATTGATAGGCATGGATCGATGTTTTTGTATAGTGGGTGTGTTATGCAAATGCCGCGCATAATAACCCCAGTATATGCAAAAAAAAAAAAAACTTAAAAAGACGACTTACAGACACACAGACAAACAATTTTTGTGGCTCCTAGCCACGTGCGGTTCTCATGCGTTCTCGCTCTCCATCCCACTGTAGACGATTGTTTTTTTTTTTTTTTGGAAATTAACATTTTTTAATGGGTTTCTTTTTTAGGCCAGGCCCGACAGAGCAGGAGAGTCGTGTCATGGTCCATGTGAGATTTCCTTTGCGTACGCATACAAGTGCGTCGTCGCTGTAAAAAAAAAAACAACCCAAAAAACGCTACAAGTTGCGTGTTTGTTTTGGGAAAAAGTCGATCGCCGATCCATCGATCTGAACAAGTTTGGGCCACCCGATCGCACTTAACGTTGGCCCACTGGTTTGGCTTGGGGTGAAAGCGGTCGCGTGTGAAGTAGAAATCGCATGTCCTCATCAAGGAGTTTTACGCATTTTAGGTCTTTTGATAAGACGCGCCGCGCCATCTGACGGACAATTCTTCCAACTGAGAGTCCTGGCATGATAATAGGAATAATGATCGCTTCCACATGGAGCATGCACACAGCTCAAGGCGCTTCAAATGGGAAAACATTCGAGAATTTCTATGCGATGCGATGGGAAAGTTCAACTACAAACCACTTGAGCTGAACGCATTTTCCGGAAAATGCATCTCAAGTGGCGCTGGACAAATGCAGCGATCGCATTACAAAAGGACTCAATAGCCAGAAATTAAAATACAGTACAAACCACTCAATCGCCAATTTAAACTCGATTAAGAGAAATGTAAGGAAACGCAAGGTCTCCTCAACGACTCTTGTCGTGTCTACATTTTTAGTTGAGATGTTGAGTTGAATGTTGAAATTTGAATGCCGCCAGCGAAAAAGCCCTGCAAAAGCAGAAGAAGCACAACACGCAACATGGAACTCAGATCGAACACACAATACATAATTACGAGTCGTGTGGCGGCGGAGAAGCACCCAAAAATGGAATAGTCGGAAAGTCTCGACGCGTCTTGAGTTGGGTTCGACCCTTATACACAAAACACCAGGCCACTTCACTCTAATTCCGATTCCGAATCGGAATACGACGCCTACTAGATGACAAATGGTCGATGGCAACGCCATCCGCAGATGGATAGATAGAAAGATAGATAGATAGAACCATAATATGGCAATTCCATGGGAGATCCGAATGGAAGACAATGCTTTGCGACGAAACCGTGGAGCCACGGAGCAGGTTCAATGACAGCCCCGTTCCGCGATAACCATCATCATCGCATCACACAGCCCGTCACTGTGATAATCCATTAAAATTTTGTCGTTTCGCCGTCTTCTCTTTGCACCCATGAGATACACAAGTACAAGTAGTGTCTTGAAAGATACATCTAAGAAACACCAATCATCGAAAGGAAAGCTTAGTCTTAGTTTTGAACTATGTATATATTTAAATGGCGATTTTGAATAAGAGCAATATGATTAAACTTCCGATTTTGAATGTGAATGTGGACCTTGACTTTACCTTTGTCGTGTTAGTTATTGGAAAAGCTTTAGCCACCTTAAATCCCAACTTCCCATGCCAAGCCAAATGAGATCTGCCTAAACTAAGCAAATCTGGCGAGCAAGTGAACTCCGCGAACTCCGAACCTGATTGTGGTCATTAGAGGGGTCAGCTCGCAAGTTCCTAAGTACATGCTGTGCGTACTTAGCGTAATGCCAGCACATATACATGTAGATACACACAAAAGTGTACCCTACCCCCCAACTTACACACACACACACACACACGCAGCTATCGATACATACATATGTATGTATACTCTTATAAATCGCTATGCCCTGCACATGTGCAGCGGCAATCAAAGATCTGTTTATTGTTTACACTGGCCGGCAGAACCATCAACGATGCGTCCCTTCTACCAAATATCCAGATCGTTTCTAGCTAGCCAGGCACGTGCCTCGCCCCTAGACACCACCACCACCCCTTTAAGTCCATGGAATAAAAGAAATTGAGCATCCAAGGGTTCCCTAAAAGTGCTGATTTCGTTTATTTTTGGCTTGCCGAGCATTTGATTGCTCTACCATTTGAATTGAACTTGTAGGGCAGCAAAAATTGATAAACAGCTTATAAATTTACAGGAATATATATCTAAATTGAATCAGTTTTCGGCATATATGTAGATATATTGTGGAAGTTTATGATTAGATATTTTTAGGTAGAAAATACTTTGCAGTGTACTTCCAAACGGGAGAATGATGTGGGGAGTCTTGTTGCACTCTATAATCGTTATGCTGTGGAATGTTGTTTGTGTTTTATAGACCGTTTATAGGGCAGGAATGCAGATCATTTTTGAGAGTTTTCAAAACTTCCTATTTTCATCCATAAAGCTTCTGTTGGACTCCCTGAATTTGCTTTTCTTTTATTTCTTGGGTTTCCCTCTTGGCTTTGCACTACTATTCCTTAAAATTCGCAATTCTTCGAATACACAAATTCTTCTGCTTCGGTCACAACTCCTATGAATTGTCATTGGGTCAACCGCCTCGACTTCAAGTCGTTTGAGTCTCACGCAATTTGCTTTGAACAATTGCTAAATTGACATTTGTATGTGTGTGCATGTGTCTTACTTGTGGCTCCAATTCAAAATAGTTTATGGCAAATTTTTCTTTGTACAAGGAATTTTTTCTTTACTCGCACTATCCACAAACTTTTGCATATGTTTTCATTCAGTAGAAAGTTTGTAGTCCTTATAAAAACAATGTAATGTGTATGTACATATTATAGAGTTCAGTTTAAAAATTGAAAAATAAAAAGGAAAACCCAAGAAAATTATTTCTGTATATCCACCACAGTCCAAGCACTCGACCATATCGATCTTACTTGATTTTTGTTCTTTTTGCTCCGCCATGAGAAGTTGGCAAGCAACCTACGATGATCGCTGATGGTTTTTAATTACACGGCAGCTCGCAGACTATGCCCCTTAGCTCCCCAAAGTCGACGAAACTACGGGTTTGGCGACTACCGCGGCAATTAACAATCTTTTGGCGGCGACAACACTTAACGGTACAACATTTTGCAAATGCGAACGAACGCATCGATTACCTGATCGGAGCTACGCACCTGACGGCGTTGCCGAGGCAGGTGAAAATCGAACGAATTCAGAAAATATCACAGGCGGCAGCTACGCAAATTTTACGCAATTGGGGACAGGAAAAAAAATGCGAAGTGGGAAACTTTGGCGTTGGCCGGTTTTCCCAAAAACTAGTTTAGTACGAAACCTATTTTTTTTTTAGCAAACATTCAAAAACTTTGATAACTCAAGCAAAAACTTTGCCATCAATCAGTTACTCTTGAAACATCAAAAAAAAAAAACGCGACCATCACGAATGTATGTACATACATTAGTATATAATACTGACCCAGAAAGCCCCAACTACTTGTCTCCGAATGAAATGACAGCCAAAGAAGCCGGAGCAACAAACATTATAAAAAACGTTTGCCAAAAATGTGAAACCAGAACAATCCAAAATAAAAAGAGCCCGGCAAAATTGGCGGAGAGAATCGCTGTGTACAGACCTTCAGAAGCCATGAATCTGTTTTCGGTTTTTGTGCATCTGAAGGTTTTCATAAAAGATCTTTAGTATCGGTGTCGAAATTCGGCCTAACTAAAGTAACTCGATGATTAATACTGCTAATAATGTAAATCATTTTAAAGGAAACCCATTTTTAAAGTTTCTGTTTCCGGTCTTCGAACAGCAAGTTTTCAATGGCATGCGGAAAATTTGTTTCACCTTTGACGGGAAACCCTGATCACCGGTCAAATGACGCCTGTCTAGAAGTCATTTTCTTTCCTTGGGGATTCTCTTTTCCCTGGCAAACCGTAGAAAATCACTTCCCAGGCGGATCAGCGATTGAGTAAATGATTGATGGATTCCCAGCGCACAGTGCCTCCAATCTCGAATCTCAGATATCAACTACTCCCCCCCCAAACCTAATCAGATTAGCTGGATGTCATAACCCGGCATGGTTATGGCGATTTGGTATAGGTATAGGTTTTCACTTACCTGGCTACACCTGTGGCTAATATGATGATGGAGATCGTGGCAATGAAGGGCGGAGGCTGCGGCTATGCAACAATTGCGGTTGCATGTTGACCGGAAGTTTTCGGCTGGCCGCAAGGCAGGATATGGATATCGCTGGATATCGCTGGATATCGGTGGATGTCTGGTCTTGAGTTTATTGTATATTATAAATTCCCTTGCCAAAAGAGAGCCAAAAGAGAGTGCGAGAGGGCTTTGGACCGAGAGTTGGCCACTTTTCACACGCTTTCACTTGAACAAAAACTCAAAAAACTCAGCAAACACACAAAAACAAACTCAACTCGGCCACTATTTATTTTTCATCTTCATCTTCATTATTCAGGTTTGCAATCGCGGTTTGGTTTTTTTTTTTTTGGCAAAACAGGCAAAAGCCATCCAGCAACTAGTGGTTTGGCCTCGCAAAGACAAACAAACTATCAAAGACACACGCGCACGTCAACAAAAACACAACTGTGTGGCAACTGCGCAAATGCAAATGCAAAGACACTGTCAGCAAATGCAAACAAAGTCAGGGCAGCCGCTATGAATCAAAACAAACCGCCAGCAAATCGGTACGTCCGTTCGGTTTCGAGAGCAAAGAACGACTGATTGAAAAAGCAGTGGAGATCAGCGATGGTGGAGAGACGAGATGGTGGAGAGACGAAATGGTGAAGAATCGCGATGGTGGAGAAACGCGATGGTGGAGAAACGCAATGAGCATTCGGTAAAGACATCAACCAGCGGAGAGATCGGGCACTTGCTTTAGCCAAGACTCAAACCCACTTGGAGACTTTACCGCTGATAGTGTAACCGTTCAGTTCTCCAAACACTTTTTCGCGATTGTGGAGAAACGCAATGAGCATTCGGTAAAAACATCAACCAGCGGAGAGATCGGCCACTTGCTTTAGCCAAGGCTCAAACCCACTTGGAGACTTTACCGCTGATAGTGTAACCGTTCAGTTCTCCAAACACTTTTTCGGCGGCGGAAGTAAATGAAATGTACCCAAATGTGGCTTTCTACCTTTTTAGCCTTTCAATTTGTAATCCGAAAAAATTGTTTTTCAAATGGTTTTAATAAAAAAAAGGTATATTTTGCCATAATGAAAAAAACCAGTTAGGTGCCATTAGTTCTACGGACTTGGGTAAGGGAAACTATAAACACTTTCCCCAACTCATAGGATTAGTACTACTTCGACTGCTCTATAACTCCAATTTTTGTTAACATCTTAGTGGAGTGGATATCATTCTGCCTGGTAGTATTCACGAATATTCAGCTACATGTAAAAACACTTAACTAAATTCGAAGAGGAGCAAGATCTATGTATGTAATCTCTGCAAATAGATACTTGAGCAGATATACGAATAAGTACTTAGGGCTAGAAAGCTACTTATCGGCTAAATATTCAACTAAAGTATAGACAAAAAAAAATAAGGATTAGGTGTGTTTTTGGTACACTGAAGACTAGACTATACATATGGTCTAAATGGTAAACGGTAAGTAGGGTTTGATTTAGGTGGTTACATGTAAGTGTTGTTCAAGTGTGACTAGTATTTGTTTAGAGTTGGCTTATGAGTAGATCGGCTACAATTACGATTGTTGTCATGGAATGGAGCAAGATCGAGCAATATATATACAAGTATGCATATATGTATATATATATATATATATATATATATATATGGGTAATTCAATTGCTTGGCTGAGCGGGAGCTGGAGGAGCTGAAACTGGAGTCTGTTGTCTGCGCGGTCAAGCGACGATATCGCTACCCGGATTATAGCCAAAGTAGTTAAGGTTGAACTCGTCGCTGAAGAGTACTTCCTCCTCGGAGGGCTCCACTTGGTGCGACATCTGAATGCCGAGCTCCATGGGATCAATTTCGGTGATGTAGTACTGCGAGTTGCCGCCACCCATGTGGCTATTGCCGCCCATTTGGTTATTTTGGTTGTTATTGCCTCCGCCCAAGTTGGTGCCATGCTGCTGCCGTAGGACACTTTCCGTAACAACCACGTCCTTGTGTATGGGATTCAAATAGTCTTTGAATAGGATTGAAAGACAAGATGAGAGTTCATTGAATAATCATGGGATAAGTATGAACAAGATTAGTGTTAACTCACCATTATCCAACAGGACATCGTGGTAGGTGCTGATGATAGAGTTGACCGACTGTACTTCCACCTCGCGATGGATGCCATTCAGTATTTGACCCGCCGTCTTTCGCAGCTCATCGTCGCTCAACAGATCGTTGAAGGGCAGCAGTCTTTGGTGGTGTTGATTGTGATTTTGGTGATTCTGGTGGCTGTGGTGGTGGTGATGCTGCTGCTGCTGCTGCTGCTGCTGGCTTGTCTCAGTGCTGCCACCGCCGCTGTTAGTCTGCATCATTTCCTGGGTGAGAGTAGCAACTGCCACCGCCGCCTCATCGTACATGCAGCTACTGGCCTGTGGCATATGTTGCTGCTGTGCCGCCGAATGTTGTTTCTGCTGCGGCGAGTGCTGCTGGTGTTGCTGCTGATGCTGCTGCAGTTGCTGCTGTTGCTGATGCTGCTGTATACGCTCACGGTTAATCGACTCCATTTTGAAGAACAAATCCAGCCGCTGCTTCTTCTGCAAATGCAATGGGATTAATAGTTAGTTGTATGCGGTTGCCTGATGGATATCCACTTACATGCTCCCAGGCCAGAACATTCTCGGCGGAATCTCCGCTGGAAATGGCCCACAGGTGACCGGCTCCTTGGGGCGCTTTAACTCCCTTCCGAAAATGTGGGTTAATCGATAGATTATGTCGAACGGAGTTCTTCCAGCGGTCATCATTCGACTTGTAGTAGGGGAAACGATCGCTAAAATGTTGAGATAACATGGAATTAGAGACAGGCTTAAACGGAGACTTAAAGCTTTTGTGGTCCGCCATTTATCATCTATGTTTATCGTCTCTTTTAGGATTGGTTCTCCGACACAGACACTCACCACTGGCCAGTTGACCAATTGCAATGAAAGTTTCAGCCCCCATTTCGACCAGCCAATCCGGAACGGAAACGAGGCAATTTTCACGAAAACACGTCATTGAACAGCACTGCGGCAGACCCATACTAGTCCGTAGAATGCCTGACTGGGGTATACAGACACGGACACGGACACGGACATAAACATGGACACGGACACGGACACGGAAAACGAAAAAAGGACATGGACAGGGACGGACGCTGGCACAAATTATGCGTAGTTTCTTTTATTTTGCCCTGGGTTTTCTAGCTCGTTTTTACTTGCTCAGTCAGTCACGAACAAGCGATTTCGGGTGGTAAAAAAAAAAAAAAAAATAAAGAATGAAGTATGTATGCCCCATGTCTAGCAGGTGGAAGAGGCCGCAATCAGCCCACTACCGCTATCCACCACCCACACCCACTTTTCAGATGTAAAGAGGAAACAACGACGACCGGAAAGGACATCGCGTGCCAGGATTCTTCGCTGTGTTTTGGGCTGTGGGCTGTGGGCTTTGCGCTCGGTTGGGGGCTTTTGGCGGACAACAAAATGGAAAGTATTTCAAATTACGACACACAGCGAATTGGAGTGGGTGGGCGGCACGCGCCGGTAAGGAAAAACAACCCCCGAATGGGTCAGGCTATGTCATTGGTTAACTGCCACTGCCCCCGGGGGTTTTTCTTTCCACCACTTTCTACGCCCACATTTCAGCTCGAAAGCAATCCAAAAAATTTCAGCACGCGAGCCATGAAAATGGGGAGCTTGGCTTTGATGGCCCCAAATCACCCACCTATTCCTTTAGCTTTTCCGTATTTTCCTTTTTCGGATTTCCCACTTTTGGGAGAGAAATGACGACTCATAAATGGAGAAATGAACTAAAATATGAAAATCCACGGCATATTCCCATTCCCTGCGAAGCGAAACCCTTAATGACCCCTCGGCAATGTCCTGATAACTACGATGTGTGTATCCACCCCCCCCCCTTTTTTTTGAATCCCCCGGAATACAGGTATATATGAGAACTATTGCCGGGATTTGGCACGCAGCCCGTCATGACGCATCAACCCATGATATGGCACTTGAAATTGCCCGCGCCGGAGTTGGGATCTAATATCCCAATGAATGGAATCAACTCCATTTGCTGGTGACTTGGCTGGTGTTTAGCCACTAAAACGAGTTGGCTTTCTAAATATATGTACTTTCAGCTTTCAGCTGGTATGCTTCTGGATGACATATGAATGTTAAAAATGAAGACCTAAAAACTAAGATCCAAAAATGCGCCAAGAACACAAGTCTAACTCGAAACAAATCATCCTTTTCAATTCGTTATCTAGTTGGCATTATATATATATCATATCCTTTTTACCACACCCACTTGTAAATTCGAAAATATTAAGTCAGCCATTGATAGTCCGGATGGGATAGTTTATGTTTATGGGCGCTGCATGACTGTCTGGTCTTAATCATGCACCGTGCAAATCGATAGCATATAGTACGTACATATGTATTATATAGACGAGTATATGTGTGTATATGTATGTATCTGACAGAACAGGAAAATTGTATAAAACTACAAGTGTGTATATCATGTTTTGTCTGCCGCACTTGTCGAATTGTCAACTTGGTTTCAGGCACGTAGAGTTCACCACTCGAAGGGTATATTTTACGGGGTAGAAAGCAAAGCAACCACCCACCCACCTTTCATTTGGCTGGTTGCCTCCTGGGTACCTGAGTGAGTGGCTTTGTTACATTTGGTAAAATCAAATACCCGCTATCAGCGTCGTCATCGTTGTCAATGAATTTGAATGACTGACTTTGCCTCGGATTTGAATTCGGGTGACTATACAAAGAATAAGCAATGGATAGGGCTACCTGGCTGGCTGGTTCTGCTGTGAAATTGTCAAAATACACGGAATGCCCGCCCTAATTTTTATCCATTTAGTCTGCTGATAATAACTAAATCATCTAGAATACAACTTAAGCGTATGCCTTATGCCACTTTATAGGATAGCTGAAAGATTCGAAAAATGTCTACTTCGATATTTGATTATTCAAAAGCCACGAATATGCCTGTTGGGGAACTGAAATCCAGATTTAAAATGAAGTTTTTGGTATCCAGCAGGTATCCAGCCCTGATGAAAACAGCTATGTAATTGACTATCCAATAGAAGCCCCATTCAAATCGCCTCGCCTTCAAGTCAGCCAATTCCGAGCCGTGATGAGGTTTGATAGGCTGCGATGGTCGCTCGGACTAGTTGGTGGCCCAGGGGCTGGAGGCTCTAGAGGCTCTAGGGGCTCTGGAGGCTCTGGAGGCCAGAAGAGACGAGAGGCTTAAAGACCTGGAAGGCCCAAAGGCCCAAATGGGCCGGCCCGAGCCGGGCCGTGTCTGGAAGTGCCAGGCACGCAAGCCACCTCAAACACACTCAGGCGCTTCATTTTTTTTTTTTTTTTTTTTTTACATGGCAGCAAGGACCAGGCTACCAGACTGGGCAACTACTTCTGGCCCCGGATCCGTATTTATATGCACATATATAAATATATATATATATATATATATATATATATAGGAATTTATAGTATAGTATATATCTGAATGGTTGTGGGGCCCACACTATATTTATTGCACTGCGCTAGTCAGTTCATAAATTGTTGCGGCTCGTTGGCTCTGCCCGGCCAATAAAAGAAATTGCCTGGATTTATGGCCCGGAGGAGAGTCGAAAGTAGAAGTTGCCTCATTTTGGGGCTGTGCAAAATGAAAAACTTTTTAATGGCAATTGCCAATTTTTTCGTTGGTTTTTTTTTTCTCCTTTTGCTCTCGGTGGGCGTAACTGTGGCCAGCCACGCCCAATCCCAGAAAAAGCTGGTAAATCGAACGCCAAAGTTATCCCAAGAACATCGGACTCGATCTTGGGTGGCAGTTGGGTTAGCCAAGAAACATGTGGCAAGAGAACCTTCTCGGTCTCATATCTTGACTTGACTGACAACGAAACTCGTTAAGGACGAAATCGTAGCTAGCCTTGACCTTTTTTACTCTTAGGATGAATCATATGTATCTTAAGCTGAAGAGTGTTAGGTGAAGTATTGTAAATTCAAGTTACGAAATACATTTTACATGTCAGACCGGCAGCCTTGGCAAGGGTAACCCATAAATTCTGATAGGTATCCTAGTTGCGGTTGTCGAAGGGAGTGAGGGATCCTGCCACATGTCCTGACCGATCAAGCATGATCCGCATCCCATAAACACTCAATATGCATTTGAAATTGACCGGAAGAAGGGGCGGCGGCGTTACCAACCCCCGCTTAACCCACTTAACCCCTTAACCCGAACCCCGGACCAGGTAATTGCTCTCTAGCATTTGGCCATGGGCATGAACATAGGCACGGGAATGGTAATGGTAATGGTAATGGGAATGGGAATGGGAATGGGCATGGGCATGGGCATGGGTACGTCAAACACCTGATCCCCGGGATGCAATGATGCATGTAAAAGGTGTAGAAAAGCCGGAAGGACCCCGACTTGCACCTCCAACCCCCGCAATTAATAATTATTGTGAGCAGTGGAAATTTCATGGGCAATTGCCAGGGCGAAACGATTAAGGATTGGAAGGAGGGTATTCGGGTCGCGTGGGCAAGCAAAGTTCCGTAAATTGCCATTGGAAAACGTGGGTTTTGATGGCTGAAAGGTCCTGCGCAGGCGCCATTTTCGCCTTGACTGCGCGAGGACACGGCCCTGGAACTCGAACGCCGATGAAACAGGAGAAATAACCCATCCTGCTCCACCCTGCGAAAACCCAAAACCAAAACCAAAATCGAAAAAAAAGCCCTAAAGCCCAAAGCCGAAAACCCCCTGTTTGCCAACCCACCAGCCAACTGGGGGCCGCAAGGTAAATTTGTGAATGGTTAATGAAAAGTTACCCAAACTGCACGCCCATTCGAACTGAGCCGAAACTTCTTGGACTGTCGATTCATTACATTAAATGCGGGGGGGTGGTGAGGAGTGCAGGTGCGCAGGTGATGGGCAAATGTCATAAATTATTTGCCTCCCCCTCCCGAGCGGGGTGGTTTTATATGTAAATTTATATAGGATATTTACACGCAACATTCGCGGCTGCGGCATCAAATATTTACACTGATTCCGGGTATTCGAAGACAACAAAAGAAATGAATAACAAAAAACAGGTGGGGAGCAGTGGGGGCGAAAGGCCAAATTGATGAACCTTGAAAAATGTGTTAAAACTTATTGTTTTCTTCGTCAGCGATTCTTGACGAATTGATATTTTCGAACTCAGCGTGGTAAAAATGGAATTTTGAAAATTTTAACGTTTTGCGAAAAGTAGGTAATGATTAACTAGTTTTGAATACTATTGAATGATTAACTAATACGGAATGAGCCGTATTAAGCACTTATCACCATAAAACTAAGAATTTGGTATACTCAACAATTGCCACTAAACAATCCAAAAGCCAAAATTAATGGGTCGCTATCCGTATAAGCTGATAATACCAGGGAATACCAGTTTGGCATAAACAACTTGTTGAACAACCCGCAAATAGTTTGGTTAACAACATTTTTGTTTTTCACCTTATGCGAGCGAAGGCAAGGTAAATGCAATTTTCTAGCCCATAAATCTGTTTGAGCTGCTAACTTTTGGCACTTTCATTGTGGCCGCTATCGTTTGTTTGCCGGTGTGTGGCACTTTGTTTAAGTTTGGTTACCAACCAAGGAACGAAAACATGGTAAGAAGAAATACCCAGCGAACGAGGAAATCAAATGGCCAACGGGAATGGCCAAAACGAAATGCTTGAGATTTGTTTAATTGCATCCTGGCTGGCGTTTTTTGCCATCAAAAAAAATAACAGGATGGCTAGCACTCCACAAAATGGCGTCCATCCGAATGGGCGGTGGGCGGTGGGCGGTGGTGGTTGATTCAGTGGGTGGTTCGATGGGGGACAGTACTTACGATATCCATTGGTATATGCCCGACACAGTCAGCTCACCCTTATCCTCGAGGGCGTATTCGATGAGCTCCGTGTAGGTGAACGGTGGTTTCTTTGGCCTGCTTGTTTTGCGGTGGTTGGTTTTGGATTTCAGCCACATTGGTGGGTGGTTCGGTGGTTTAGTGGATCGGCGATTGCGTGGTTGGGGAAATTCGTTGGCGGCATCGATTGGAGGACGGCATTGAAAGCAAATGGAGAACGCACAAATCAGAGAAAAAGATTGTTAAATATATTAAAACAAAAGAGAGAATGCTATAGTCGAGTTACCCGACTATCAGATACCCGTTACTCAGCTAGTGTGAATGCGAACGCGAAATTTAATCATCTTTCTGGGATGTCGATAGATATTGGGGAATAAAATGAGAAAAAAATTTAAAAATTGATCCTGATCAACAAATTTTATATATACTTCAACGAATCTAGTATACCCTTTTCCTCTATGAGTAACGGGAATAAATAGATGTTTCAAATAAATTAGGAAATATAGAATTTAACCGTTGACACTGTCATATTGTTTTATTTCTGCAACACTTACGCCTTGGACGAAGTATCCTCGACGACAACGTGCTCGGCAACTATCATGTCGTTACCGTCCAACTCCGAGGTGACCTCCATCACCAGCTCCTCGAACTTGCGCCCAGTCTTGGTGGAGCCCACGCCGGCCACGCCCCCCGCTGCTGAAGCGCCAGCGGAGCCGTTGCCTCCTCCTCCTAATGCCGCTGGCATCGCTGCACTGGAGCAACTCTTGGGCGATCTGGCCCGTTGATCCACCAAACCCGATCCGAGAGATTGATTTGTGCTTATGGCGGATGCGGATGCCGATGCGGCGGAGGCGGATGATGGCGAGGAGGAACTGCAGGGCGACGTGGCGATCGGCACTGCCGTCGATGGTGGATGAGGTGGAGCACTGCCCTCCGGCAGATTGACCGCCTGTCCGTGAATCTGATTGTGCGGCGATAGGTGCGGGAACTCGTCGAACTTAAAGTTGAGCAGCCACGAGAGGTTCTTATCCTCGAAGTCCGCCTCGGTGGCTTCATTGGCCCCACTAACCGAACCGGATGAGGTGCGTCGGCCCGCCGACTGTATCCGCTGCTTCTGCGGCACCAGAAAATGTTGATTCTGATGTGGGTTCTGACCAGGACTGACATTCTGTTGTGTTGACTGCTGCGTATGATTGGATGCATTTTGAGCTGATGATGATGTTGGTGGTGGCGGCGGCAAAGTGGCATTCAATTGCCCCAGTTCCGCCTGCAGGCCGGAGTTATAACGATGATCCAGCTCCAGCAGCTCGCCACCGGTCCAACCACCATTGTCATCCAATGGAGCACTCGATGGTGGACAGTGCGAATAGGCGACGGCGGGCACCAGAAGACTGCTCTCATAGGAAAAGAGATCGTTGATGAAGGACGTCGAGGATTGGGCGGGTGCAGCGTTGGTTGGCGGATTACTAGGTGGCTGTTCCAGCTGCAGGTGGAAGTGCAGGTCCCCGGCATCGTAGTCCAAGTGTCGCTTCTTCCAGGGATTTGCCCCGATGGGCTCGTAGTCGTGGCCCAAAGCCAAATCCTCCTGATCGTCGAACTTGCGCTTAAGAAAGTTGTAATCACCGGGAAGATTAGTGTTCGTATCATTTTGATTGGTGGTACTGCTATTGTTGTTGTTGTTGCTGCTGGGATTCGATGTTGGGCTGGATGCACTGCCCGTTCCATTGACGGGCATGTTGACAATCATGATGTCCCGGCTGTCTCGATTTCAATCACGTTAGCCAAGCCAAAACACACAACTCACACTTGGCGAAAAAGAGCAAGTAACACGAAAAAAAAATTGACCTGCTTCGTCTGGGGGACGGACGAAGGATATTTCTTTCTTTATTTCTCAATCTTTAGTTTAGTCAAGAGCGGAAATTGGGAATTAGTCGGTCCGCACTGGCTAACTGGCTAACCGTCTCGCGCTGCGACTGGCCACGGAATGCGATGGGCCGCCAGGAGTCCAGACCAACTTGGCTGTTGGGCTGAGCTGCGCCTGCGCCCTCCTGCCACTCATCCACATTCACATCCACCACCCCGGACACCCAGTCATGCACATAAGCGGTACGTCTGCAGTCGATGGAAAGAGGAGCCGTACCTGTGATGGCGCAGGTACAATAAAATAATGCAGACACTTCACTGTATTATATTTGACATATTCGTTGATATATGTTTCAACCATATCACCTGCTTATAAATATATATTTATAATTTATATATAAATATGAAAAATATCAAAGCAAAGAAAGCTGTCATAGCTTCTAAATAATCAGTCGTGTACGCTGTACCAAGCTGAGTTTAAAAAGCAATCAAGTACCTCTAGGTACAACCACCCAGGTCTTGGCATCGCTGAGCCCAGGTCATGTGCCGCTGGTTCTGCTTGGTCGCTCGATTTGGCCATAATCGAACATGTGCGCCAAGCTGTCCGTTAGCCAATTTCGCGCTGACATGGGGCGGGGTGCGGTAGATAGGTTCTGGATCCAGGGTGCAGGGTGCAGCCATTGAAGCGTCTAATCGACGCTTTCATACACCATGCGTACCCAATGTACTTCATACAAAGTGAGCAACCCACACAGGTGATGCGCCGGATAGTTTAAGGGACTACGGCTCCATCTGTTCAACCCGCTCGAAAAAAAAGCAAAAGTATCTCCCCTTTTACCCGTTTACCAAAAAATATGGACATTAGCAATTCGGGTTCTTGTTGATTCGTTTATTTATTTCCATTGATCACTGGTTGAATGAGTGTGTGAATGAGTGTGTGAATGAGTGTGTGAATGAATGGGCGATTGCTTTCATGTTGGGGGGCTAAATGCATTTGCATACAATATGATTTAAATCCTACTCAGTACAATTTTGTTTGACCAAATGATGCGATTAGTTTTATCCGTTTCTTCGTTCTCGGTAATTTAGGCTAATATTATTGAACATATATATATTTTTTATTTTCTTTTGGTTGTTTCTCGAGCTTTAGTTCAACTAGATCGATCGGCACCCTTGAATCTGACTTGACGTCTAAACATTCATGTTTTGTTCGTTACAGGACAATCTTTTGATTTACCTGTGAACTGCAAATGTGAAGTTTTTAAGCATATTCTAGCTCCTTTGTATAGTTTCATTTGCCACTTTAATGGCCGCAAGTATGCTTTTCAATAATATGTGAAGAAGCGTCTCCAGCATCTCCAACATCTCTTTCTTCTCGATTTAAATAAATGTTGCTTATTCTTCTGACTGCTTGTAGTATTTTGAATATTTGAATTTTCTCCATTGTCGCCCGTTCTTTTACGTGTTGGTTAAGTTAAAGCTTAGGAAATGTTTGTTTTTTCCCAGCTGCAAAAATGTGTAAGGCAGTTGCTTTCCCTTTTGTTTTTCGTGTAGTCCATCTTCTTCCCCGCACTCTGTTGCTTTCTCTTTCTTTGTTGTTTTGTAATCTCGCTCGATTTCGTGTAATTGTTTGTTAACTTCTTTTTATCGACGCATGTTTCAGTCTTACTACTGCCCCATTTCTAAACCTTAGTCCAAACCGTCATCGACGAAGTCGGCGGAATCCTTTTTAGGCTTAGGCTCGCTCGGCTTTCCAGCCTTTTCACCCGCTTGGCCAAAGGCAGCACCCACATCTCCACCGGGCACAATCTTCTTGATAAGGTTGTATATCTTCGGGTTCGACGCGTACTTTGTGATGTTACCCGGATTTGACAAAATGTCCTACGAAAGTTAATAAATAACAACGATATGATTACTGCATTTGTATTAGAAATAGAAAAGTAGTATTCACGAACCTGAATGGCGGCTGACACCTCGGGATCTGACATGGCGCCCAGTATATCAGACATATTTCCGTTACCAGGATTCCCACCGGAAAATTCTCCAGATGATCCACCAGAGCTGGCATTGTGCTTTTCCTGCTCCTTACGTGCGCGCCTCTGATCCCGCTGGCGTTCCTTGATCTTACGCTCTGCCTGGCGACGCTCCTGCTTCAAGCGATGCTGCTCGATTTTCTTGGCATTCGGAGTGACCTCCTTTAGCCACTCGTCTGTCTCCTCGTCAAAGTCCAGCTTGCATGCTTGGCGCAAATCATGGGCAGCCAGCTCAAAATCTCCGAGGAGGCGACGGGCGCGTCCCCTGAACTTGTAGCCAGCCGCCAAATCCGAGTTGAGTTCCAGCGCCACGTCGCAGTCCCGAATGCAGGCATTCGGCTTCTTCAGCTTGAGGAAGGCCTGACCACGCTTAGCGTGGAAAAGGGCATTACCCGGGCTCAGTTCAATGGCCTTGGTGTACAAGGCGATGGCCTCGTCGAACTTCTGCTGGCCGTAAGCGGAGGCCGCCTGGGCGCGCAGCTCGCTCGCCTGCTCCACCTCCTCTTCGGTGGCCTTCTTGCTGTAGTTGCCCATGGGTTGGGCGGGGTCGCTGTCCGCCTCGATCACACCTGAAGGCGTCGGAAGTAATACGGATAGAAGATACATAGTTTTAATTGGCGTATTACATATATTAATACTGCAGGATTCGAATTTGGGTAAACGCTAAGTTTGCAGTGTCGAAAGGATATATGATAAAGCAACTGCCAGCACTGCGACAGCAACGCATCAAAGTCCAGGGTTGTGACCCCCAATGACCACGTGACTCGGCAAAATTTGCACACTCACCCTCCATGTCCAGCTCCACGTCCGACTCAGGATCGGAGAGGGACTTTTCGTCCTCGCTATCCTCGGGGGCATTGGCCGGCTCGTTGGCCTTGGCACCAGCAACACCGCCGAATGGGCACTTGCTGGAAGAACAAGCCGCGGGATGAGCAAATCATACAATCGTGTTGTTTTGAGAATTGGTCAAATAGTTCGGTTAACTTACCCTCCGGCGCTGCCACCGTTGAATTGGCCAGGCGGCACCGTGCCACCAAACTTCTCCACGAAATCTTTGACGAACTGCAGCTGCGGCATGTTCAAGAAGGTGGGATTCTCAAGCGCAAAGTCGATGAAGTACTTCAGCTTCTTCAGATCCCCGGTTTGCATTGTGAAAGCCATTTCTGAATTCCGTTTTGTCTTGATGTTTTCAGATCTGATGTCCTGCAATATTTGCTTAGCTTTACGTCCACTTTTGCTCTGCCCTATCGATTGGTATGCATAAATACCATGAAAAAGTACTGAGAATTAATCGTCGGTATTTATCGCTTCGCTCTTGTATTTTTCAGTATTTTGTGCGTACGATAGTGCTCGAAAATGTGACAACTTTTAAAAGCTAACAGCACCAATAGAAACATTGAATTTTTTGCGTCAGCAAAATCCGTGTATTTTTATAAAAACCAAGCGTAAATTAGTAACAATAATAAAATAAGTTCCAAGTAAAATCTGAATTCATTTTTGTGAATCAACGAAATGTACCCGGCGCAAGCGGCAAAGGTGGGGTTGGCCGGTCAACCGATATCCGCCGGAAAACGACCAAGCAACGGCTCTTTCTGCCTTAAGCCTTTCTCTTTGCCTGTCGTCGATCTGCCGGAGTTCGTGTGTGTGGAGACCAAGTGTGTGACACGCAAGCACGCGCTAGAGAATGGCATTCCGGTAAAAGGACTGCATGCCCCGATCACCAATGGAGGCGCTACAGAGGCTCCCAAGAAATCAGTACAGCAGAAGGAACTCAACGAGGTCACTGGAATGTTTCCGCGCAGAGAGCGCGCCATTCAAACAGAGAATGCGCGCACTAAGGATGTGGGGTTGGCCGGTCAACCGATATCCGCCGGAAAACGACCAAGCAACGGCCCTTTCTGCCTTAAGCCTTTCCCTTTGCCTGTCGTCGAGCTGCCGGAGTTCGTGTGTGTGGAGACCAAGTGTGTGACACGCAAGCACGCGCTAGAGAATGGCATTCCGGTAAAAGGACTGCATACCCCGATCACCAATGGAGGCGCTACGGAGGCTCCCAAGAAATCAGTACAGCAGAAGGAACTTAACGAGGTCACTGGAATGTTTCCGCGCAGAGAGCGCGCCATTCAAACAGAGAATGCGCGCACTACGGATGTGGGCATTCAATGCCGTCGCGATTCGGAGGAGTGGTATTTACCAGAGGAGCGGACAAAGGATACCGGTTCTGAGGCCTCCGATTCCAAAGAATTTCTCACCTACGTGAGCGAGAACACATTCAAATTTCCCAACGACATGCTGGAGTGCGCGGTGTGCGGCGATGTGGCCAACACCTTGCTGGAGCACCACGGCCACATGACCGCGCACTATGGACCTGGTGCTCTGTGCTTTCGCTGTGGTCAGCGTGTGGACCACAAGAAACTATTGAAGCGTCACAGTCTGAGCTGTCCCGCTCTGGCGCCCAGGAAGTCATCAATGCTCTTTAAATGCCCACATCTACTCTGCAACGCCATGAGCCACTCAAAGATGCAGTTGCTCAAGCACCTGCGAAACCATAGCGGCAGGCAGTGCTACAGATGTCTTCAGTGCAAACGTTACTTCAAATCCACCAGCTATCTTTTGGTACATCGAAAAAAAGAGCAGAGCTGTGCCAAGGCGAAAGTGGTCGCCGTATTTAGCAGACACAACGGGTTGCCCAATGGAATAAGTGATCACAGACGTTGCTCAGTTTGTTTGAAGCGTTTCAGCAGCGAGCGGGTATGCCTGCGGCACCGGAGACAGTGCATCCTCGGCCATTATAGACGGCTGTCCAAGGCCCTCGAGAAGGAGCTATGAACAGCGTATACAAATCTTGACCTAGCTGGTATTTATTAGTATATAGAAATCGATAACAATAAAGCGAATAGATCCTTCGAAAAAATTCCGCCACATACCCCAAATTTAAATACATATCCATATACATACATATTCACATAGGATCGAGAATGTAATGAGCCACAATTAAGTCCATAACTATTGCTGAAGAAATTTATGTGTGCCCTCATTGATATTAAAACAGTTTTCTGTTAATCATTTTAGTATTTTTTTATATTCAATGTTTCGTCAAGTTTTTTGTTTGCTTTTGTCTTTGGTTTTCTTGATTTTTATTCTAGAATTATGTTTTTTTGCTGATTTTTTTCATTATTTTAAACTTAAATGAAGCATAGATTATTTATATAAATATTTACAATGCTCTTTGCGATTATTAGGGAGTTGTTGCCGCTGCTTTTTTACTCTTGTTTTGCTTGCCGTCCTTATCTGCGTCCATTTTTGTTTCTTTCTATCGCGATATTTTCCATTTTTTATACTTATACTCTAAAAACTAATTTCGGGTTACTTTTCATTCATTTTGTTTTGCGTAGACTTAAGAAAAAAATGTTTTTCGCTTTTGGATGAATCTTCACTCCCCGCTCAAACTCTTCTGTTCCTCTTCTGATCTTTCTCTTTAAGGTTTTTTTTGTCTGGCTGTAGGCAGATTTCATATCGGTTTATTATATATTATTGAAACATTTAGCTTGGTAGTTCATGTTTTTTTTTTGCAGCTTTTATATACATATCTACATTTATATGTCGCAGATCATTTAAATGTAACGACATTTCTAGTAATTGCGTGTTTCTGCTTGGCGCGCCATGCAGGCGTCTTTTCTGTTCTTTTGATGCGCGACAGAGAACCGTTAACGTAGTCTGGTCGATGGTAGGAGCGGGAGGAAGTAGATGCCTGCAGGAATAACGGAAGCGTACAGAAAAATGCGGTTAAATGCATTAGTGTTTATGTATGTGGACTGGAGTGAGTCTCCAAAATGTGTTGGTAATGCGTGTAGAGTTAAGAACTACGTATAATTCTGATTTTGTGAAAAGAGATTGGGTCAGTCAGTGATCGATCATTGCGAAGAACAGACATGTCTCGCTTACGCGCCAGAAAACGTTGCGCAGACAACGAGAATAGTGAAGAGGAAGAAGGGCGTCCTGATGACTCTTCGACATATATGTATATATTTCTAATAATACGCCTTGGATGTTAATATTTCATCCCCCCGTTTGCCAACCAACCAGCCAACTGGGGGCCGCAAGGTAAATTTGTGAATGGTTAATGAAAAGTTACCCAAACTGCACGCCCATTCGAACTGAGCCGAAACTTCTTGGACTGTCGATTCATTACATTAAATGCGGGGGGTGGTGAGGAGTGCAGGTGCGCAGGTGATGGGCAAATGTCATAAATTATTTGCCTCCCCCTCCCGAGCGGGGTGGTTTTATATGTAAATTTATATAGGATATTTACACGCAACATTCGCGGCTGCGGCATCAAATATTTACACTGATTTCGGGTATTCGAAGACAACAAAAGAAATGAATAACAAAAAACAGGTGGGGAGCAGTGGGGGCGAAAGGCCAAATTGATGAACCTTGAAAAATGTGTTAAAACTTATTGTTTTCTTCGTCAGCGATTCTTGACGAATTGATATTTTCGAACTCAGCGTGGTAAAAATGGAATTTTGAAAAATTTTAACGTTCTGCGAAAAGTAGGTAATGATTAACTAGTTTTGAATACTTCTGAATGATTAACTAATACGGAATGAGCCGTATTAAGCACTTATCATCATAAAACTAAGAATTTGGTATACTCAACAATTGCCACTAAACAATCCAAAAGCCAAAATTAATGGGTCGCTATCCGTATAAGCTGATAATACCAGGGAATACCAGTTTGGCATAAACAACTTGTTGAACAACCCGCAAATAGTTTGGTTAACAACATTTTTGTTTTTCACCTTATGCGAGCGAAGGCAAGGTAAATGCAATTTTCTAGCCCATAAATTTGTTTGAGCTGCTAATTTTTTTGCACTTTCATTGTGGCCGCTATCGTTTGTTTGCCGGTGTGTGGCACTTTGTTTAAGTTTGGTTACCAACCAAGGAACGAAAACATGGTAAGAAGAAATACCCAGCGAACGAGGAAATCAAATGGCCAACGGGAATAGCCAAAACGAAATGCTTGAGATTTGTTTAATTGCATCCTGGCTGGCGTTTTTTGCCATCAACAAAAATAACAGGATGGCTAGCACTCCACAAAATGGCGTCCATCCGAATGGGCGGTGGGCGGTGGGCGGTGGTGGTTGATTCAGTGGGTGGTTCGATGGGGGACAGTACTTACGATATCCATTGGTATATGCCCGACACAGTCAGCTCACCCTTATCCTCGAGGGCGTATTCGATGAGCTCCGTGTAGGTGAACGGTGGTTTCTTTGGCCTGCTTGTTTTGCGGTGGTTGGTTTTGGATTTCAGCCACATTGGTGGGTGGTTCGGTGGTTTAGTGGATCGGCGATTGCGTGGTTGGGGAAATTCGTTGGCGGCATCGATTGGAGGACGGCATTGAAAGCAAATGGAGAACGCACAAATCAGAGAGAAAGATTGTTAAATATATTAAAAGAAAAGAGAGAATGCTATAGTCGAGTTACCCGACTATCAGATACCCGTTACTCAGCTAGTGTGAATGCGAACGCGAAATTTAATCATCTTTCTGGGATGTCGATAGATATTGGGGAATAAAATGAGAAAAAAATTTAAAAATTGATCCTGATCAACAAATTTTATATATACTTCAACGAATCTAGTATACCCTTTTCCTCTATGAGTAACGGGAATAAATAGATGTTTCAAATAAATTAGGAAATATAGAATTTAACCGTTGACACTGTCATATTGTTTTATTTCTGCAACACTTACGCCTTGGACGAAGTATCCTCGACGACAACGTGCTCGGCAACTATCATGTCGTTACCGTCCAACTCCGAGGTGACCTCCATCACCAGCTCCTCGAACTTGCGCCCAGTCTTGGTGGAGCCCACGCCGGCCACGCCCCCCGCTGCTGAAGCGCCAGCGGAGCCGTTGCCTCCTCCTCCTAATGCCGCTGGCATCGCTGCACTGGAGCAACTCTTGGGCGATCTGGCCCGTTGATCCACCAAACCCGATCCGAGAGATTGATTTGTGCTTATGGCGGATGCGGATGCCGATGCGGCGGAGGCGGATGATGGCGAGGAGGAACTGCAGGGCGACGTGGCGATCGGCACTGCCGTCGATGGTGGATGAGGTGGAGCACTGCCCTCCGGCAGATTGACCGCCTGTCCGTGAATCTGATTGTGCGGCGATAGGTGCGGGAACTCGTCGAACTTAAAGTTGAGCAGCCACGAGAGGTTCTTATCCTCGAAGTCCGCCTCGGTGGCTTCATTGGCCCCACTAACCGAACCGGATGAGGTGCGTCGGCCCGCCGACTGTATCCGCTGCTTCTGCGGCACCAGAAAATGTTGATTCTGATGTGGGTTCTGACCAGGAATGACATTCTGTTGTGTTGACTGCTGCGTATGATTGGATGCATTTTGAGCTGATGATGATGTTGGTGGTGGCGGCGGCAAAGTGGCATTCAATTGCCCCAGTTCCGCCTGCAGGCCGGAGTTATAACGATGATCCAGCTCCAGCAGCTCGCCACCGGTCCAACCACCATTGTCATCCAATGGAGCACTCGATGGTGGACAGTGCGAATAGGCGACGGCGGGCACCAGAAGACTGCTCTCATAGGAAAAGAGATCGTTGATGAAGGACGTCGAGGATTGGGCGGGTGCAGCGTTGGTTGGCGGATTACTAGGTGGCTGTTCCAGCTGCAGGTGGAAGTGCAGGTCCCCGGCATCGTAGTCCAAGTGTCGCTTCTTCCAGGGATTTGCCCCGATGGGCTCGTAGTCGTGGCCCAAAGCCAAATCCTCCTGATCGTCGAACTTGCGCTTAAGAAAGTTGTAATCACCGGGAAGATTAGTGTTCGTATCATTTTGATTGGTGGTACTGCTATTGTTGTTGTTGTTGCTGCTGGGATTCGATGTTGGGCTGGATGCACTGCCCGTTCCATTGACGGGCATGTTGACAATCATGATGTCCCGGCTGTCTCGATTTCAATCACGTTAGCCAAGCCAAAACACACAACTCACACTTGGCGAAAAAGAGCAAGTAACACGAAAAAAAAATTGACCTGCTTCGTCTGGGGGACGGACGAAGGATATTTCTTTCTTTATTTCTCAATCTTTAGTTTAGTCAAGAGCGGAAATTGGGAATTAGTCGGTCCGCACTGGCTAACTGGCTAACCGTCTCGCGCTGCGACTGGCCACGGAATGCGATGGGCCGCCAGGAGTCCAGACCAACTTGGCTGTTGGGCTGAGCTGCGCCTGCGCCCTCCTGCCACTCATCCACATTCACATCCACCACCCCGGACACCCAGTCATGCACATAAGCGGTACGTCTGCAGTCGATGGAAAGAGGAGCCGTACCTGTGATGGCGCAGGTACAATAAAATAATGCAGACACTTCACTGTATTATATTTGACATATTCGTTGATATATGTTTCAACCATATCACCTGCTTATAAATATATATTTATAATTTATATATAAATATGAAAAATATCAAAGCAAAGAAAGCTGTCATAGCTTCTAAATAATCAGTCGTGTACGCTGTACCAAGCTGAGTTTAAAAAGCAATCAAGTACCTCTAGGTACAACCACCCAGGTCTTGGCATCGCTGAGCCCAGGTCATGTGCCGCTGGTTCTGCTTGGTCGCTCGATTTGGCCATAATCGAACATGTGCGCCAAGCTGTCCGTTAGCCAATTTCGCGCTGACATGGGGCGGGGTGCGGTAGATAGGTTCTGGATCCAGGGTGCAGGGTGCAGCCATTGAAGCGTCTAATCGACGCTTTCATACACCATGCGTACCCAATGTCCTTCATACAAAGTGAGCAACCCACACAGGTGATGCGCCGGATAGTTTAAGGGACTACGGCTCCATCTGTCCAACCCGCTCGAAAAAAAAGCAAAAGTATCTCCCCTTTTACCCGTTTACCAAAAAATATGGACATTAGCAATTCGGGTTCTTGTTGATTCGTTTATTTATTTCCATTGATCACTGGTTGAATGAGTGTGTGAATGAGTGTGTGAATGAATGGGCGATTGCTTTCATGTTGGGGGGCTAAATGCATTTGCTTACAATATGATTTAAATCCTACTCAGTACAATTTTGTTTGACCAAATGATGCGATTAGTTTTATCCGTTTCTTCGTTCTCGGTAATTTAGGCTAATATTATTGAACATATATATATTTTTTATTTTCTTTTGGTTGTTTCTCGAGCTTTAGTTCAACTAGATCGATCGGCACCCTTGAATCTGACTTGACGTCTAAACATTTATGTTTTGTTCGTCACAGGACAATCTTTTGATTTACCTGTGAACTGCAAATGTGATAAGTTTTTAAGCATATTCTAGCTCCTTTGTATAGTTTCATTTGCCACTTTAATGGCCGCAAGTATGCTTTTCAATAATATGTGAAGAAGCGTCTCCAGCATCTCCAACATCTCTTTCTTCTCGATTTAAATAAATGTTGCTTATTCTTCTGACTGCTTGTAGTATTTTGAATATTTGAATTTTCTCCATTGTCGCCCGTTCTTTTACGTGTTGGTTAAGTTAAAGCTTAGGAAATGTTTGTTTTTTCTCAGCTGCAAAAATGTGTAAGGCAGCCGCTTTCCCTTTTGTTTTTCGTGTAGTCCATCTTCTTCACCGCACTCTGTTGCTTTCTCTTTCTTTGTTGTTTTGTAATCTCGCTCGATTTCGTGTAATTGGTTGTTAACTTCTTTTTATCGACGCATGTTTCAGTCTTACTACTGCCCCATTTCTAAACCTTAGTCCAAACCGTCATCGACGAAGTCGGCGGAGTCCTTTTTAGGCTTAGGCTCGCTCGGCTTTCCAGCCTTTTCACCCGCTTGGCCAAAGGCAGCACCCACATCTCCACCGGGCACAATCTTCTTGATAAGGTTGTATATCTTCGGGTTCGACGCGTACTTTGTGATGTTACCCGGATTTGACAAAATGTCCTACGAAAGTTAATAAATAACAACGATATGATTACTGCATTTGTATTAGAAATAGAAAAGTAGTATTCACGAACCTGAATGGCGGCTGACACCTCGGGATCTGACATGGCGCCCAGTATATCAGACATATTTCCGTTACCAGGATTCCCACCGGAAAATTCTCCAGATGATCCACCAGAGCTGGCATTGTGCTTTTCCTGCTCCTTACGTGCGCGCCTCTGATCCCGCTGGCGTTCCTTGATCTTACGCTCTGCCTGGCGACGCTCCTGCTTCAAGCGATGCTGCTCGATTTTCTTGGCATTCGGAGTGACCTCCTTTAGCCACTCGTCTGTCTCCTCGTCAAAGTCCAGCTTGCATGCTTGGCGCAAATCATGGGCAGCCAGCTCAAAATCTCCGAGGAGGCGACGGGCGCGTCCCCTGAACTTGTAGCCAGCCGCCAAATCCGAGTTGAGTTCCAGCGCCACGTCGCAGTCCCGAATGCAGGCATTCGGCTTCTTCAGCTTGAGGAAGGCCTGACCACGCTTAGCGTGGAAAAGGGCATTACCCGGGCTCAGTTCAATGGCCTTGGTGTACAAGGCGATGGCCTCGTCGAACTTCTGCTGGCCGTAAGCGGAGGCCGCCTGGGCGCGCAGCTCGCTCGCCTGCTCCACCTCCTCTTCGGTGGCCTTCTTGCTGTAGTTGCCCATGGGTTGGGCGGGGTCGCTGTCCGCCTCGATCACACCTGAAGGCGTCGGAAGTAATACGGATAGAAGATACATAGTTTTAATTGGCGTATTACATATATTAATACTGCAGGATTCGAATTTGGGTAAACGCTAAGTTTGCAGTGTCGAAAGGATATAAGATAAAGCAACTGCCAGCACTGCGACAGCAACGCATCAAAGTCCAGGGTTGTGACCCCCAATGACCACGTGACTCGGCAAAATTTGCACACTCACCCTCCATGTCCAGCTCCACGTCCGACTCAGGATCGGAGAGGGACTTTTCGTCCTCGCTATCCTCGGGGGCATTGGCCGGCTCGTTGGCCTTGGCACCAGCAACACCGCCGAATGGGCACTTGCTGGAAGAACAAGCCGCGGGATGAGCAAATCATACAATCGTGTTGTTTTGAAAATTGGTCAAATAGTTCGGTTAACTTACCCTCCGGCGCTGCCACCGTTGAATTGGCCAGGCGGCACCGTGCCACCAAACTTCTCCACGAAATCTTTGACGAACTGCAGCTGCGGCATGTTCAAGAAGGTGGGATTCTCAAGCGCAAAGTCGATGAAGTACTTCAGCTTCTTCAGATCCCCGGTTTGCATTGTGAAAGCCATTTCTGAATTCCGTTTTGTCTCGATGTTTTCAGATCTGATATATTAATATATTAATATTATTAATAAGCAATATTTGCTTAGCTTTACGTCCACTTTTGCTCTGCCCTATCGATTGGTATGCATAAATACCATGAAAAAGTACTGAGAATTAATCGACGGTATTTATCGCTTCGCTCTTGTATTTTTCAGTATTTTGTGCGTACGATAGTGCTGGAAAATGTGACAACTTTTAAAAAGATAACAGCCATTTTCCGCCACATACCCCAAAACTAAATACATATATATTCACATAGGATCGAGAATGTAATGAGCCACAATTAAGTCCATAACTATTGCTGAAGAAGTTTATGTCTGCCCCCATTGACATTAAAACAGTTTTCTGTTAATCATTTTAGTATTTTTTTATTTTCAATGTTTCGTCATGTTTTTTGTTTGCTTTTGTCTTTTGTTTTCTTGATGTTTTTTTTTTAGCTTTTTTCATTTTGTTTTGGAATTAATTTATTAATTAATTTTTATGTTTACTTATTGATTTAGTATCTTCTTCGCGCTTATCTCTGTCGTCGCCGCCTATTTCGTGTTTGCATTGTTTTTTTTTCGGCTTTCTTCGCCTTTTCTTGTGTTTGGTGTGTGTCTGGTTGAAGGGGTTAAGGGTCAGAAAATGGTGAAAACTGGTGGTGATGTTCGGGTATCGGAAGGGAGTGGGTGGTGTCGATGGCCTATTCTGAGTGCCCTTCTCTCCGTGCTCGCACGCATACAAATATTTTTCATATCCGTTCACTTTAAATAATTTTTTAGCATAACTATTAAATAATTTGTTTATATATAATACATACATATATGTATATATGCACACATATATGTATATTCAGTTTGTTTTTCGTAATTCGTTCAATTTAAACTTTTTAATTATTATCGTAATTATTTTTTAATAAAATACTCAACAAATAATTTAATGGGCTTTGTTTTTCTCGTCTGCTCAACTGTCTCATCGTTTTTTTCTGCTGCTGTTTTTATTTTTATTTTCGTTTTTTTTTCTTTTTAAGTATTTATATTTTGATTCGTTTAGTACTATTTAAACACTTAGTAGGTATTAATTTGTTTAGCTTTATACGCTTGCGTGTGTGTTCTTGAGTGTGACAACTTTCTCTATGAAAAACTCAATAAAATCGAAGAATTAAAGACAAATAAATTAAAACATCTCGTGGTTTTTTTTATCAAACATTTCGCTTGTTTATTTTGTTTCTCTTTTTGTTGTTTCTGTTTCTTGGTTGTTGTTGGTTTCGCTGTGGATCAAACCGAAACCGTTAAGTGATAATAAAAAATAATGATAATGGTAATCAAAATAATAATAATAGTTTCCTTTTAAATATGTATAATTTATAATTTAAAGATGTGCATTTTACATAATTATATAATAGATAGATTCGCTCTCATTCTCTATGCATCTCCTTTCATTATCTTCACATTCCTTGCTTTCCTTTATCTTTTATCAAATTAAATTAACACACACTCGCATCCAATCGTTATCGACAATCGATGACATCACATCGATATACACACACATTTAGATATCGACCATTATGGGCTAATTCTAACGGTTACATTAAACGGAAAAAAAAATCGGAATCATTATCCTCATATCATTATTCTTTATAGAGATGCAAAAAAAAAATTTAATCTTACAAACTGATTGGCTAAAATTAAAGGAAAGTACGTACATATACAAATTTGCATACAAATCTGAAATGGTTCTTCTGGTTTTTTATGTTTTTTTGCTGGTTTTCTTCATTAATTTAAACTTTAATTAGGCATAAATTATTTATATAAATATTTACAATGCTCTTTGCTATTTTTAGGGAGTTCTTGCCGCTGCTTTATTACTCTTGTTCTGCTTGCCGTCCTTATCTGCGTCCATTTTTGTTTCTTTCTATCGCGATATTTTCCATTTTTTATACTTATACTCTAAAAACTAATTTCGGGTTACTTTTCATTCATTTTGTTTTGCGTAGACTTAAGAAAAAAATGTTTTTCGCTTTTGGATGAATCTTGCATCTTTCACTCCCCGCTCATACTCTTCTGTTCCTCTTCTGATCTTTCTCTTTAAGGTTTTTTTTGTCTGGCTGTAGGCAGATTTCATATCGGTTTTACATACATATAGATCTATATATTATTGAAACATTTAGCTTGGTAGTTCATGTTTTTTTTTTGCAGGTTTTATATATGTATATATATTTCTATTAATATGCCTTGGATATTAATATTTAATACAATTTACGCATAGTGCATTACAATTATAATTTTAAAATTAAAAAAAAAAAAACATGTATATATATCGATACATATATGTGTAATTTTAATAAAAACTATTACATTAGTTTACTATGTATTTAGAAGTATTTTACTTCAAATAGGTTTATTTTCTGTTGATTTTTCTGATCCGATCTGATCTCATGAATTACGCTTTTTCTCGATTTTTCTTGCATTTCTACTTATTTTCTTTTCTTTGTGGCATATAAAAAAATGGTTTGATTCTATGAATTTTTCAGTTTTTTTTATCTGTGGATTTGTTTGTGGTTCAGATACGACTATATACAAATGTATATATATATGTATATATATATATATATATATATATATATATATATGTGTGTGTGTGTGTGTGTGTGGTGTTAATGTTTATGGTATTTTTATATTTAAATCAATTTTTTTTGGATTTTGATACAAAACAAACAAAAATGACTTTTATATTTCAAATTGAATTAAAATATAATTGGGATGTTTTTTCCGATTAAAAGCGTTAAAAGGAAGAGATAAATATATATATAAATATATTTATAAAGATTTACTAGTATGCTTCAATGTTTATGCAGATATATATATATATATATATATATATATATAAATATAAATTTATACATTTATATAATTTTTATATTTTATATATATTTATATATTTATATCATCATTACTAGTAACTATGCATGGACACAAAGTGAAAATTTACAGTTAACATTATTCGTTTTGTTTCTTTTAAGGCAAAATTAGTCTGCAGTGTCTACCTTGTGTGTATGAGTAAGTGTATTTTTAATGTTTGAACCACAATCACAATCCAGCAGATAATGCAATAATTTGTTATTTCCCATTGCAAATGTCCCCTATTCTCTGCGTCTTTGTAATCCTTTTTTGCGTTTTTTGCTTTGTTTGTTGATGCTTTTGCGACTCGCTGTGAATTTTCTTGGGATGTTGTTATTGCTGACGGCGGCAGTGTGGCAGGCAGCTCCTCGTTCTCTTAAACTCGCTTGTCATCATTCCCTTCATATTTTAGAGCAGCTCTTGCTGCAACAGCAGCTTGTGCTGCTGCTGTTGGAGTTGCGCCTGCTGTTGTAACTGTTGCTGCTGCCAGCGCTTGTATTTCCCCTGATAGGTCGGTGTTCCCCCTCCCCCTGCAGCTGCAGCAGCATTGGCAGCGTTTGCCGGCATTGTCTGCATATTGTTCTTGATGATGGTGCTGTTATTATTGTTGTTTTGGAAGTGGGCTGCATCCATCACGGTTTCGTAGCAAAAGGCCGCTGCATCTAGAAGCGTGGCCGCATAATTGCTACTGCTGTTTTGCAAATGAAGTTGCTGATTCTGCTGGTATTGCTGGATTTGGAGTTGCTGTTGCTGGTGTTGAAGTTGCTGTTGACTACTGGCAGCTAATGTAGCTGCTGCTACTGCGGCGGCGGCGAATTATGAGTTCGAATTGCGCTTGGTTGGCAGCTAGGACGAACTCGACTGATTCATATTGCCAAACATGTGGGCAGAGAAAGATGTCTGGCCTGTAGAATTGGCCTGTGACGTCGACGACTGTTGCTGCTGCTGTTGCTGTTGTTGCTGCTGCTGTTGTTGCGCCTGCTGTTGCTGATTGAGCGAACCGCGCCCATGTTTCGGTATCGGTGGCTGAATGTACTCGTGCCTGGCCAGTGCGAACACATCCATGCGATCCTCCTTGCGATAGGCCAAGCATCCCCGAATGAAACTCTGCATAATAATAATAATAATAATAATGATAATAATAATAATAATAATGGTATTATTATATTAATAATAATAATTAATAATAATAATAATAATAATAATAATAATAACAATAATAATAATAATAATAATAATAATAATAATAATAATAATAATAATAATAATAATAATAACAATAATAATAATAATAATAATAATAATAATAATAATAATAATAATAACAATAATAATAATAATAATAATAATAATAATAATAATAAAATTAATTATAATGATAATAAGAACTTAACAACACAGCTCTCTGTTTTGTTTTAAATGTCAGAGACAACTCACCTTGGCCTCGTTAGAAACGGTTGGCTTGTTGGAGAACTGCACTTCGGTGGCCTTCAGGATCGTATTCTCCTCGAGAATCGTGGCCTGCGACTGATTGTGACCGAAGGGCTTTTTGCCGTACAGACACTGGTAGAAGATAACACCCACACTCCATACGTCCACTTTGGAGGAGATTTTCGGCGGATTTTTGCCCACGACAAAGCACTCGGGTGGCAGATACCTGAACAAATTTTTTAAATATAAACAATTTATACATTAATTATATGGGTCCTCAAATCTATTGGTTATTTGGTACAACAACGTGGTCCAATAACTCACCAGTAGGTTCCCGCCCCCTGAGAGGTCAGATCCATGCCGTGATCGGGATTGTAATTCTCGTCGTCCATCACCTTTGACAGACCGAAGTCGGTGATCTTAATCTCGCCGCAGACGTTGCCCTCGGTAAGCAGAATGTTGCCGGGCTTCAGATCGTAGTGGATAACTGGAGGCTTAATCTCATTTAGATACTTGAGTGCAGATACAACCTGGACAAAGAAATTTGATTTGTTTATTTTCTTTGAATTGTTTTTGCGATTTTTGGCGAACTCACCTGCATTATTATCGAGCGCGCTTCACGCTCGGGTATAGTCTTATGTTGCTTCAAATAGAAGTCCAGATCGTGGCCATCACAGTATTCGAGCACTGTGCAAAAGGAATTCGCATCGATCTCGAAGACATCGTATAGCTTGACGACCCGCGGATGATCCAGTGCCTTGTGAATGTTGTATTCCCGCAAAGCGTGTCTGAATTTTGTGTTGTTAGCGAGGGTTTTAAAAGAGGAAGACTTTAGTATATTTATATAAATATAAAGCTGAGCATTTACATTTTATCCCTAAAGTGTGTGTTATTTCACTTTACGATACAATTATAATTGATAGAAAGATGTATTGCACCACAAATATATATCATCTACGCAAAAAGTCTGACCTAAAAGTACCATGATATTTTGAAATACACCACAGCAGTAGCAGCAGCTAATGTGACCTTTAAGAAAACTATATCCTTATTGTCTAACCAATTGGCATTGCATTCCCCCATTGACTTTTCCTGCTCTGTTTTACTACTCACTTGATATAATTAGCTTTCTTATCCTCCTTCCAATCCTTGTTTAATTGGTGCACCTTACATGCGACATAGCGTTGCTCCTTCAGGTCGAAGGCCTTGTGGACCTCTGAGAAGCCGCCCTTGCCCAGGAGCATCAACAGAAGATAGCGATCATTCAGCACGGGATGATTGTTAAAGCGGGACTGAAATGTACATAGAGAGATAGATATAGCCAAAGGTTAGATATGTGGCATGTAGGAAATGGGCACAATGTGGAAACTAGGCGCACCTGATCCTCGTTAAGAATCCGCTTGAGCTCTCGGATGTGCAGATTGCGCTCCCGCTCCAGCTTCTCCATCTCCAGCTGCAGGTCGGCGTCCTCCTTTTTGAGGGCATTTTGTCGCAACTTGAGGATCTCATCGTACTCGTAATACTCCTGCGCTGTGTAGGCACCCGATACGGGGTCTGGCTTCAGGAAAGTGCCCGAGTCCGAGCAGCTGCCGCTATCGTTTCCGCCGATGCCGCCACCTCCTCCTCCTCGATCTGACAAGCGGTCGCCAACGCCGCCCGAGTTGCCGACATTGCCGCCCGAACCACCACCGCCGTTGTGCAGCAATTGAGCCTGATTGGCCTGCGTCGAATTGCTGCGAGAAAGTCCACGTCCACCGCCGCCTCCGACACCACCGCCTCCAACACCACCACCTCCAACGCCACCACCAACGGTTCCGCCACCGATCGCGCCCGCATTATTGCCACCCAATCCGCTGTCGACGCTTACGCTCACACGATCACTGCCTGGACCGGTAACAACTCCGCTCGTCAGCTGCGTGGAATCGTTCGAGTTGGAATTTTGTTGCTGCTGCTGTTGCTGGTGTTGCTGTTGCTGCTGCTGCTGGTTGTTCTGGTTACTGTTGTTGTTGCGCTTGCGTCCGGACTCCGCCGGACGCTTTTTCATCAGCTGCTTTTTCTGCCGATCTATCTCTTCACGCTCAGCGGTTATTTCTTCTTGCCGCCGACTCAGCTCCTGGAACGCATAGCCGTCCGTCCAGTTCTCCTGTAAATTTACGATTAAATGTTTTCGTTAACAATTAGATTCTATCGGGGAAGCACAGTAGCCGCCTCCATTATGCCACCAACAAATATAATAATACCATATTTTCTTAATTCTTACCTGGAATGTGGCGCCCACTCGTTGGGTAACAAACTGTCCGAGCCTGAGGCGATTCTGCATGCACTTCTGTCGCGCCTCCTTCTTCTCGATGCTGCTCTTCTCCTTCAACAGCTTCTTGACCACATCAATACACTTGGCTATGTGGCACTTGTGCTGGTCAATCGTCTTCTGGTTGCCAACAATTTGGGACTTTTGTTCATCGGACAGCCGTGTCATCTCGTCTAGCTTCACCTTGCCCGATTCGTGCTCCGCTTCGCGCTCCTGCAATTCATGCAGCGACACCTCCGTTTGAGTGGCCTTACTATAAGTGATAATGGCCGCTGGCATGGCCATCGGCGGTGGTGGTGGCAGTGGTGGTCCCACACCCACATTTACTCCAACGCCCACGCCAACACCCACACCGACCATCCCAACAACTCCCAGGGATCCGAGTTGATGCGGATGCGTTGGCACGACGGAGGCCGTCGATGTGGTCGGTGGTCCCAGTTGCTGCTGTTGCTGCTGCTGTTGTTGCTGCTGTTGCTGCTGGGATAAGGGCGTCTGCTGCTGAATGGACGCGAGGCTCAGTGGATGACCACCAAGGCCAACGACCACGTGTGGAGGAACCATTTGATTGGAAGTCTGTTGCTGTTGACGCTGCTGTTGTTGCTGCGCCTTGCTGGAGTTGACATAGTGAAAGTCTGATCCCGGTTGCTGCTGCTGCTGTTGCTGTGACGTCTGGGTTTGGGGACTAGCTGGTGGGTAAAGGGCGTAAGCGCTGCTCGTTTGCACTTGCACCTGGTTGCCAGCGGAACCGCCTGCACTGCCTCCCGTCGCAACACCGCTTCCCTGCTGCTGTGCCGCCGTTTGCTGCTGCTGGGCGGATGAGGGTGACTTGCTGCCACCTCCCGTATGTGATCCTCGAAGGCCAGCGGTATTGCCTCCCGCACCACCTGGCACACCGACGCCCACGCCCGTTTGCTGCTTATTGAAATAGTCGTTGATCTTCTTGTTGTCGCTGACTGGCAGCATCAGGCGGGCGCTTTTGCCGCCACCGCTTCCAGAACCGGAACCAGCGCCACCTCCCCCGCTTCCGGCGCCACCGGCTCCTACTCCGCTTCCTGCAGATCCTCCCAGACGATCGCCCAGATTCAGGCTCATGTTTACCTTGGGCATATCACGAAAGGCCAATGATTTGCCCTTCAGGCTGCTGTTGTTAACAACGGTTGCTCCTGCTCCGCCAGAGCCACCGCCACTCCCCGCCTCATCCGCACTAGTGGCACATGGAGGCATTTTTCGCTTCCGTTTCCGCTCCGCTGGCGTCCGAGGCTTGCCTACCGTTAACACCGACGTCGTCGTGGTCGTGCCTGCCGACAAGTAGCCCATCTCGCCTCCATTATTGGAGTGTTGAGGTGGGGGCGGCGGTGGTTGCTGCATTCCCAGTGTGGGCGCAAAGGCGGGATGTTGCTGTTGAATCGCTGCTGCTGCAGCTCCTGGCGTTGCTGCACCGCCACTCAGCATATCATTGACATCCTTCTCGCTATGCGAGGAGCCAGTGCTCATATTCGAATCCGGATTGCTGCTACCCTGATGCAGCCCTTGCAGCGACTGCTGGTGGAAGTGTTGCTGCTGTTGCTGGTGGAGTTGTTGTTGCTGCTGCTGATGCAGTTGCAGCTGATGCGGATGCTTGTGCAGGTGCTGCAAATGTTGATGTGGGAGTATCTGCTGCTGCTGTTGCGCCTGCTGCTGGGGATTCTGTTGCTCCTGTTGCTGCTGCTGCTGCGACTGTTGCTGGGCGCTGTGATGGTTAGGGAAATGCTGTTGTTGCTGCTGTGGGGGTTGTAACTGTTGCTGTTGATGTGGATGGTGTTGACTTAGGGACGAAGTGTTCTGCGGGGACATCTGCAAATGGGCGCCGGGGGACATCTGTAATACAAAGCAAAGAAATATTTTTATAAGTATTGGATTAAAATACTTAATAATACTGTTAAAATAAACGTCCGTTATTTAAGTGCACATGACGTTGCCATTTCGAAAAGCATTTTTCGCTCATTCTTTGATAACGAAAAAAAAATTAGAACTTTCGAATATTAAATATCTTTGTTTGCCAGCAAATCGAATCATTGTTAATACATAAAATATTAAAATAATTGATTTTCTTTGTTGTAAACTCAAAACTGTTCGAAAATAAACATTTCTTTTACGTCTGCAATGGTTTAATTCTACAATTCAATGCATTTATCGTATGGAATGATGTGAATATATGTTTGCCCCAACATTAATGATTTCTTTTATTTCTTTTTCTTCTTTGATGGAATTTCATTCGTTTAGCTTTTGGATATAATTTACACTCCGTCTCTCACTGACTGCTTTATGCACTTTGCAACACTGACGCCGCTTTTGTTTTGCTCCGCTGCTTCTTTCGTTTTGCAGTTGCTCTCGCTCTCTCTTTCGCTTTGGGTGAGATAGTGCTGCCACATGCGCGATATTCGGAAATCGCGACTAGGTGGCAACCCGAGCGGTGGCAACAGAAGAGGCATCAAAGGAGAATGTGCAAAATAAGTGCACGAGTGCGAGCGGGACGAAAATAGCGCGGCTGCGGCATGCGTTGCGTGCTCGAGAGTGCGAGGGAAATAACAGCAGCGAAAGAGAGCCAGAATGCAGCGGCATTTGTATGTGTGTATGTAATGTTTTATTAAAAAGCAAAGCGCAGACAATGAAAAAATTGAACAATTTTACTGGAAATGAAAATGGCTACTCAAGACCCTTTCCTGTTTGTTTTTTTTTGCGCTGGTTTACTTTTCGATTTCAATTTTCTGTAAACTTTCATTTTTTTTTAGTATGAAAATTGTATTTTAAGGGTACAATTTTTCAGTCAAATTCCCGTTCACCTTTTTTAAGCGCCGCATATTTTTCTGCACACACATACGTGGCTAAGTGCGTGAGTTGTGTATTTGTGTGTGTTTTGCTTTTCACATTATATTACAATATTATCACATTTGGGTTTCCTTTTGTTTTATTTTTGTCTTTTCGTTCAGTTTGCACTAATTTTCACATTTGCCTTGTTATTTTCCTTTATGTATATATACATAACATAAACACATATATATGGTTTATTTGTACTTATATATTATAACCGTGTTTATTCCGATTTTTTTGCAGTCGCTCTCATCGTGCGCTTGTGTGTTTGTAAAATGGTAATGAGCGGAGCGAAAGAAAGAAGAAGGTGCAAACACACAGAGAGTTAGCAAACGAAGAGGAAGAACAAGAGCGGCGAGAGGGAGAGTGCGACGGAACGAGCAAAAGAGCGAGTGTAACTATTCGCTTATTTGCGAAAACGAAAAAGAAACCGAAACGAAAACGGACAAAAGTACACTTAAAATTATCACGATTGCTTTATACACTATATTGAATGCTTTTTTTTCCTATTTGGTCTTTGGGTGATAAATATTTTTCTGCGCATCTGCCGTGCGCGCGTTCGATTAAAAACAACAGCGAAAGCAAACTACACACGCCGCCAACTACAACTACAAATACAAGCTGCGCTGCCAGCTTCGCGGCGTTGCAGCTTCTTCTTCTTCTTTTGCTGCTGCCTTCCATTCCAACGAACTTCCAATCCAAAACGGAAAGCAGCTGCTGCTAGCCGAATGATGTAGAAGAGGGGTGGGGACACCGTGGGGAGTGAAAAGAGAGGAGTCCAAGAGAGAGAGAGAGAGAGAGAGAGAGAGTGACAGAGAGACAGCCGGCGTCTTTGTCAATTCGCGAGCGACGACGCCGGCAGAGGGCGCCATTGCCACAACACCACAAACAAATACAACATGGCAACAGTGCTGCCCTTCGACTACGGAAAAAGAAGTAATACAGCCAGGATCAAGATAACTGGAAAACTAGCTAGAGGTTTTAAGAACACAAATGTCAAACAATTTAAGGCATAAGCGAAACGGAAGCATAAGGAAAAGCTGTTGGGCGAACTAACAAAAAAGTTTTTCCAAATATGGCTAATGCATGAAAATTGTAACGGCCAGTGAAACACGAAATTGGCAACACTGAGAAAAATTGAAAAACCGAGAATAAGCGTGCACAACGAGAAGCGAGACGATAAAATGAGCTAACGAAAACGAGGGGGGTTCGGAAGAGGGGGGCCAAGCAGAACAAGAAGTGTGTTCCGACGTAGAAGGAGAAGCGCAAAACCCAAAGCGACAAACGACGACGACTTAATTTTTGGGCCGTGCCTTTGCCTCACGTGGGCGCGAATGAGATAAATCTATGATGATGATTATGCTACTGCAGTGCGAAAGGGAGAAGAGAGTGAGGGGCAGTGCGAAAGGGAGAGGCAGAGAGGTGCATGCGAAAAGAGCAGAGGAGCCAATGTGGAATGGAAATGCGGACCGAGGTGGAATGGAATTGCACAGCCAAAAAATTAGGTCTCTCGATGTAAAATTGTATAAATTAAAATTAAAGTTAAAGTGAACTGGAAATTTATACATTTAATTTGATTCACTCTAATTACTTTTAATTTCTTTTGTATAAAAGCTATCAGCTATTTATGTCAATAATTTATAAAGCCAATTTTTCTCTCTACACAAAACAAATAGGGAATACGGCTACATGGACCTGGAAGGATGAAAAAAAAGAGAAGGGAAGCAGAGAAAGAAGGGAAGGAAACCGGAAGACGGGCACAAGTGGGTGGTTGGGCGTTGCGTGGGTGTGGCACTGAAAACCAACGGAACTCACATGCATTACGCATATGCATTTCTTATTGAGAGAAAATCTCAGTGCGAGAGGATGACGGAGAGAGAGAGAGAGAGAAGTGACGGGACGAGCGAACTAGGATGAGATATGATTATGAAGAGATACATTCCAATAGTGCTTGAAAAGTCTGGTATGCTGTTATTTACAGTCAAATAGTTATATTTATTATTCCCGAGTAATATTTCAAGAATTAGTACCTCCTAGTTGCAAAGTTGCAATTAAGGAAGAAAATACTAAGCGAACCAGTTTCTTTTCGGGTTTTTTGGCAATATTGTTGATAAGGCAATGTTGATGTAAGCGTGTATTTTTTTAAACTGGTTTGCTGTTGTCCCGCAAGAGACGTTGACTTCAAGCCAAAGAAAACAAAAGAAAAAGCAGTAAAACAGCAAAAACAAACACATCAGAAAAAGCACAGCAAAAAATACATCGAACCGCAACTCGGACTCGGCTCGACTGCGCTGTCGGCTCTCAGTCGCGCCGCATCTGCTGGCGCAGTTTAACAGTTCACGTCGATGAGTCAAGGTCGAGAGACGTCACGCAAATTTTCGTTTTCATTGCCTTTTGCTTACAGACAAAAAACACAACAACAAATGGCACCAAAGAGCGGCCACACACACATGCTGTTTTATTTTTAGACCCGAATGACGAGCCGAAGAGGAAACGAAGTTGCACGAGAGCGGCTGATTAAGCTACGAGAGAGCGATATAACATCTGCTCCGCTACAAAAATGAATGAATAAATGTCGTTGTTGTTCCTTTAAATTTAGGCTATTGAAATTGTTGGCAATTTAAATATAAACATTATCTAAAAGGGGGAAATGAATATGTGCTGCAATAAAAAGCACTTAATTTACCCATTTTAAAAAAGGAAGGGGTGATATAAATTTGTGGGAAATTTTTGATTATGGAATTCCGACTAATCTCAGCGTTTCAAGCTCGATTTTTATACCAATTATTATTTATTTGTTAAACTTTTTGGTTTTATTAAATAAGTATTATATTTCCTCATTACGAATTTATTTCCCCACAAATCAACGTTAGGTTGAGCTATCTATTCAATTTTCTGTCCATTATTCGTATGAAAAGGGTTTAAATTAAAATTATTACGAGTCTCTAAAGCGTTTCTATTTAATCAGAAATTTCAAATTTTATGGGTTTCCTATCCGCGTTTCTATTTTTGTTTTCCCAAGCGATTTATTGCTTTATTTATTAATTCCCATCGGGTTAACATTAACATAGTTTCTTTTTGTTGCTTTTTGTGGCCCAATTTTGCAGGCGTCGCTGTTAACGCTGGTGTCGCAGTCGACGCAGGCTGGGCGCTCAGCACAATGAGCTGTTATTCTATTCGCTCTCTCCCTCACTCTCTACATCGTCTAGCACGTGCACGGACAAAACAGCTCAATGTAAACAGAGAGAGGGAAAGAGAGAGACGGAGAGAAAAGAAAGGAAAAACAACCAAACACACTCACGCTTTTTGTAAATATGCGGCCACTGGCAGTTTTGTTGTTGCTTTTGCTGCCGTTACTCGTGCTGCGACTGCGTTTCCGAGCGGAGGCAGAGGCGCTGGCAGAGGCTAACATTATTTGGCCGCTGCTATTGCTGCTATTATTGTCGATATTATTTTTGTTGCTGTTACTAGTGGTATTGTAGTTCTTGCAACTGCTGCTACTATTGTTGCTATTGCTATTGCTGTTAAACGATGTTATCGTTGCTGTATTTGCACCTTGCTTTTTCGTTTGCTTTTGTTGAGCTGTTTGAAATTGCTGTTTTTGTAGTATTTCTGGTATTTGCAACAGTTCTGGTTTTCTTGCTGAACGTTGTATTTGTTGCAATTCTGATATTTTCTGCTGACTTTGCAATATTTGTGTGGGTTGCATGTGCGCCCTTTCATTGACACGCTGATAATCAACGATTTGCTTTTGTTGCTGTTGTTGATGATGGTGAATTTGTTGCATATAACATTCTTGTTGCTGTGTTTTTTGTACAAAATGCAACTTGTTTATTTCTACGGTTTGCTGAACTTGTAGAAAATCCTGACAGTTTTGCATATGATGTTGATTTCGGGGTATATCTTTATAATAATTATTTAGTTGTAAACGCGATTTCTGTTGTTGCCTTTGCTGTGCTTCTCTTATTTCCAGTTGTTGCTGTTGTTGCTGGAGCATTGCTAGAGCGAATGAACCGCAAAGAGGAGACGGCGTACAAGACATAACATGTTCGCCTCGCTAAACTAGCTCTATCTCGCTCAGGCACGAAACAGCTGACACTTGCCGGCTGAATCAGCTGCTCTAGCTCTCTCGCTTTGCGACTCTCCGTCTATCTCCCTCTCTTTGTTTCTCTTCACACATGCACAAACACACAGAGATGCACAAGAAAAAAAAACAAGTCTCGCCTTTAACGTTTTTTCTCCTTCTTTCTTTCGTTTTTTTGTAGTAGGAAGTTGTGTGCGCGAATTTTAAGCGACACTGGGCGACACGTCACGTTGCTCGCTCTTTAAGTTTAAGTTCGACACTGAGAGCCAGTCGGCTAAAATTGGCAAATCCAAAGCACAAACACACACACGGTAACACAAAAAAAAATTAAGCCGAACGCGACTCAACGAATGTTGTACTTTTCGTTTTTTCTGGTTTCTTGCGCACACACAGGCACATTGCATGTATATACAAGTGCGTAAATATGTATGAGAGCAGGCAGTGTGTAATGTCTGCTAACCGAGTGAACTTAAATTGTGTTTAGCAACCGCCGACAAAACCAAAACGACACCGACACCACCGCCGTCTGCAGCCGAAATGTCGTTCTGCTCTCTGCTCTCAGCGGTGCTCCTCTCGCTGCTGCTCTGCGGCTCTGCCATGCTCTCGTTGCTTCGCGATGTTTCGCGCTTGTTCTTGTTGGCAAGACCGCTGACTGCGCTGCCCACGCTGACTTCGGCGTTAGAAAGCTTGCACATTCGCTAACTGCAATGCAATTACATATTTTTTTAATCCCCTTATCCACAGCATTTTATTCAGGGTATATCTGTAAATCATTTCACATACATATGTAGTTTAAATAATTTTTATATCCAAATCTATTAGCTTCGTTTGACTTTTTATTTTTTGATGGCTGCATTTATTATTTCGTTCAACTTGCGCAGCTCACGTTAAGAATGCAAATGTTAACACATACAAAACGCATATACACATACACACATACATACACATGTATGTACATTTCGTAATCGAAAGCAACCGCAACAAATAAAACCCTCGTATTAATTTGTTTCAGTGCTGTTTAATCACAATTATAGCCACAACAAAACTATTGTTTATGGATTAATAGATATGTATGGTCATGTATGTACATAAACTTTACGACGTTTTTAGGAGAAATAAATAAGAACAATAAAACTGAAAATGATGACACTTTTTAATAAAAAAAAATATCGAATCATTTTGTAGTATTTTCGCCAATATTGTAAATGAAAGAGAGAAGGCAATACTTGTGCCGTTACTTCGCCGACAAAATGCAAGCTAACGGTTGCCTTGCCAATGACAGGTGATGAAGCAAGACAGAGAGGGGGACAAAAAAAAAACGAGACAGAGAAATAATGCGGGGCTGTGGGCACTTTTATACATTCTCTGTCTATTTTTTTCATTCGTTTTGGGATATATTAAGGGAGAAGATAAATTAAATTTGCACATACACAAATAAAGTCATTGGTGTAGATGGTGTACATACATACGTATGTATTGGTCATAGGTAAAACACTCATTTTTGCATATTTCGGATTTTCACAAGCAAAAGAAAATCAATGAACTCAAATCTGCAATTTTCCCTGGTTTCTTCCTTTTTTTTATTTTCTTTAGGATTTTTCAGCGATTTTTACTTTTTAATGGATGAGTTGTGTTGCACTTTTTTGCGATTCGTCGCTGATTTTTCCTCCATTTGATTTGTGAAACTTTCACCAGAAACAAGTCAACAACAACTGTGCCAGAGCAAAATGATTAAATTTTTCTACACACTTTTATGTACCTGTTTTCTCCTTTTTTTTTGCATATGAGTGAGTTAGTTAGAGAGTGTTTGTGTGTTTGTATGTGCATATGCTTTCCCAGGCCTTCGAAAATTAAAAACCAAATGCCAGCTGACGTAATCACGCAGCATAACAAATAAGAAAACAGAAAATAAAAGATTCGGTGTATAAAACAAAAGTTTTGTGAATTGGGCGCGCGTGTGTCTCCGTCGTCAAGTTGAGTCAATCAACAAATACACACGGACACTACATAGTCAGATGTGCACACGAAACGACAGTAAAGTCTCCTCAAAACAAACGCGAGTTATTTAATCTATCTAAAAGAAATAAACACAATTCCAAAAAAGATCTTTTTGATCTTGTAGATAGTTTCTAGATCTACTATTTGTGTTGTCTTTGATGTTACAAAAAATTCATAAAATTTGGGGCGACACAATGAATACAATACCAGGATTTACTGTAGATCTATACGTACATACATATGTATGTATGTACATAATTGTGAATTGTTAAGCAGTTGTCGCACAATCAGAAAAATAGCAAAGCAAAGTGAGCAAAACAGAGACACTGATAGATAAAGAAGACGAGGTGAAAAAAGATTGAAAAAATCACGAACAAACATATGAAGGGATATGTTATCGAACACGTTAAAAGTCAAGATTTAAAAGAATTTTATACGATTTCAATCATCTGGGTCAACCGAAAAAGATAAGAAAAATTATTTGATAAATACATTTTCTACATTTTCTGCATACCCCCCTAATTAGACTTTAATTCGGCATTTCCGATCAGAAATTCTATAAAAATCGCGTAATCAATTAGAAAAAAGAAGACGGAACGAATGGAAAGCATAACTAGTTAGAATGTTTAAAAGCTTTATGAGATGAAACCAGGCAAATACCTTAAATATGCGACAAGCTTTCGACGTTTATCTGTTTGCCTTTGCTTGTCGTTGGCCTTTTGTTGTTTCCCTTTTGATAACAAACGGCGAGTATGACAAATAAAACAAAAGAAACCTACAAAAAAGCATTGAGAACGAGAATCAACAAATTAACATGCCGCGAATGTAGAAACACAACAATGGCGAAAAAAACATAGAGAACCTCATGTGGGAGAGGCAAAGAGGGCCAAAAACAAAACAGCACAATGAAAAGTGGAGAGCAATAGTGTTGCTCAATATAATTTTATGTGCTTCATTTGGAATAAATATTTAAAAAATATGGATGGATTTGGAAGCTCATATCTTATATAGAAATAACAATTATATCGGTTTGTATAACAAAATCGACCTAATATTTTTTTCATTTCGACGCCAATAAAAGTATGTAAATTCTAATGGTAAATTTAATTTGTCTTACAATTAGATCTGGCGGGGAAAACCGTTGAACTGACAGCACTGTTACTCTCGCAGAGTCGTCTAATTATGCTGAACCAACAAATACAACTATAACAAGAACAGGCAAATGAGGTGTGAGAAGGGGATAAGAGAGAAAGAGAGCGACCCAGTCAGTGGAAAAGACGGCGACCCACGACAACAAAAAACGCAGCGAGTGACGAAGAACGAGTTGCTCTCGTCTCCTCTATTTTTCACACCCTCCCCGACCCTTTTTTTGTGGATAACTTAAAAACAGTTTAATTTACTATTTGAGCAAACGCGAAATGCAAAAACAATCAGCACACACATTCATACACATACGAACACTCGCAAATAAAGAAATTGAACAAAAGAAAATGAACGGACACAGAGGAAAGAGTGGCGGAATAAAATAAATAAAAGGCAACTGACGTTTGACGACGTGTCGTCGTTTTCGTTTTGCGTTTTTGTTCGCCGTTTGCCTTCCTTGCTTCTTTCGCTTTACTCTTTGGTTTGCGCTTCGTTTCGGCTGCGCGTGTTTTTCGTTTCAGTTATTATTGAGACTAAAAATGCGGCGTGAGATTTGATTGTGAGTAAGCGCAACGCAAAGCGCAAATCGTCAAAGCGACAGCGCTGGCAGTGGCAGCGACGTCGGCAGAGTACGCTTCACACAAAAAAATATATAAAACTGTAGTAATAATAATAAAAGGCGACAGAACAGAAAATTCGCACAAAATAAAAACTCACGAATGACGGATTGAAAGCAAAAGACGAAAAGTTGAATACCCTATCAAATCCTCAGTGAAAACATTACAATGTCAAAGTTCAAAAAATAAATGTCGAAAATTAATTCTAAATGGACTTGTGTTGAATTATTAGGCTTCCAAAGTTAAGCATAAGTCACCGATATTATTGGGATTGGGCGTTTGGGCCAGACGACGGGCGAGGGGCGTGTCATATTGTTAAATACGCTTCTTATTTGCTGGCCGAGTCAAATATTTCATATGAGGTAATCGACATTGTCGTCGTGAATATACATATTTTGTTTATCGCAAATGTATAAATATACCCGGCAAAGCAAAACAAACCGAAAATTGCCAAAAAAAAAGTAAATAAAAAACAAGGCAAGGGAGCAAGAACAGAAACATTACCGCATCTGTTGGAATGAATAATATTCCCCATTTTGTTACATTTTTTTTCTAGCATTCATGAATACATCCAATACCCATGATGTGTACATTCATAGGTGAGAAATCTTGACAAAAATTTCAATTCTTAGCAGAATGGAATTGTTTAGGACTTAAAAAAAAATAAAATTAAAACGAAACTGCAGGGGAAATTAGTTTATTTTTAGAGGTATTCAAGAGGGCAGAGAAAAGAGCGAGATCTAAATAAATAGGTATCGAAAAGATGGGGCATAATACATTCATACATACATACATCCTATACTATCCCTGCAGTTTCATAATTCATCGCTCTTGAAAAACATTATAAAATCATCGCTTAAGCCAGCAGAACTGGTTTTTCTAAATCCGTAGGACATTTATTTATACAAATTGATAAAAAAAAATGGAATTTATTGTAATAAAAAAGCGCGAATTAAGTGATGAAAAAGCGAAGAATCGAACTGCGGATTGAATCGGAAACGGAATGGCTCTATAAGTTAACTTCATTATTCTTATCAACGGGAAAATGTGTTACGTACATATACAAACATATATGTATGGACATACATATGTATGTGAAAGCAAGTATATTATGTACACAAAGAGAAAGATAACGAATGCAGAGGAAGCAGCTGAAAAAGTGGGGAATACACCAGAGATTGTGTATTCTCGGAGCCACATTCCCCATATATTTCCAACAAGGTAGCAGCAAGGTACTACCAAAAAGGCATAGAAAAAAACATAAATATACATTTGTAAAATATATGTATGTACAATACAAATCTTATTCAATTATGGGGTTTGTTGCAATTCCAACTTGATTAGCGCTATTTGCGATTTTGTGTTTCCTTCTAAACGTATGTATGTATGTATGTATGTATGTATTTGCCATTCCGCGTAGATTACCAATCGGTTTTATAAATATAAACCAGAAATCGGCAAACTGAGCACCTCAATCGATTTGTCATTGAAATTGTGTGTATAAATGAGGCACAAATTACGATTCTGGGGATGAGCGCATGTTTAGAGCATGGGGCATGTAGTGTAGTTGGTGACTCAACTCGACTCAGGGTACACACCCCACCCCTGCCAACCACCGACATTATTTGACCGACTCTTAGGCCCGATCATCTTTATCGGCTGACTGTCATAGTCCAGTCGATTCGAACGGAGAGCCAGCCAGCAAAAGCCAAGACTGAGAAGCCAGAAGTCAGGATAGCCGCCTTCGATTGCCTTTTGGCTGTGGGTTAAACACAACCCGTTTGTTTCCCTGTAAATCGGCATACATATATATAAAATGTATGTATGTATATGTAACATACATATGTATATAGAAGCGTATACGCATTATTTATTGAACGAATCTGCTTCGCTTTGCGCTTATTTCTGTTTTCCTTTTCGAATGCCTATTGAGTTATTGATTTTGATTCTCACATTTTTGTGTGCCCCTCGGATTCTCCCCTTCCCTTATCTTGCAGTTTGCTTTTTTTTTTATTTTATTTTGTAACCAAATGTACAATATATGTATGTATGTATAGTGGGTATGGGAAAATCTATCGAGGTGCGCTTATTATATAGCCTTTGCTTTAGAACATTGCCCTCGACTTTGCTGTGAGCTCTCGCCGAGCTTTTGTGATTTTTTCTACTTTTTATTGCCATTGAAACAATTTGTGCTTAAAATTGTTTAGATAAGATTTAATTAGAACAAACAATGCAGCGCTAAGGCAAATAAAGAGCAAACTGAGAAGCAAAACCCGAAAATACTGAGCGAAATAATATGGTAGGAATATTCCCATATCCACATGTAAATACATACATACATACATATGTACATCGATTTTTAGTTGGCAACACAAAGAACTCGGTTTTTAGGGCGGTTAATTAGGGTTGTTAATTTTTCATTGCATTTGAATGACAGCATTTTCAATTATCTGTCATGTCGGGCATTTAATGCGAATTCCAATGCGATTCGCAGCTTTTCTGGTTTCAGTTGAAATTTCAATCAAAGAGCAACTCGTGAATATTTATCAGTCAGACTAATTGTGACATACTTAGTCGTGTGTAAGAGTATGCATGTATAGATACATACATATACATACATACATACATATATACGTACTTATATGAACGATGTATTGGCGTCTGTCTATATATATCGGGGCACTATATACAGCTATACAGCAGCTATAATAACAACAATGAACGCAAGTCATACGAAATTTCATTGGAAGTTCATGCTGCCTCTTTCTCTTCTCTTCATTTTGTTTCGCCTTCGCCTTTTTTTGCCGTCCGTTTTGGACACAACTTCTATTTTTCGATTACGATTGTACACTCAGATTCGCTGGCGATTTTTCTTGATTTTTATCCACCAAGCGCAAGCTTGAAAAGCTTTTTTCTGACACCCAGCCAGCTTCTTTTTTTTTCTTTTTCGATGTTAAAAAAAAATTAACAAAAAAAAAACGGCAGAACTAAAATATCAAATTGTAACATATTTGAATCGAACGTATGATAACTCATACTAGATTCGTTGGAAACTATCGAAACAGGTAGAAACCATACATTTCCCGACCCTGCGCCTAATCCAGTCATGTTTAGTCGGTTTTCTAGTTGGTTTTCCTTGGTGCGTTCAAAAATCTCTGGCAAACGGGGCGTATAGTTGATGCTGATGTTTAAGGCATTCTGTAGTTTGATTGGTTTGAGCCATCATCATTGGCAGTGGCTGGTGCGACCAGCTGGTGCTGGTCTCCACCACCAAATCCTTCCTCTCTTGCCCACCCAAATCCACTACCTCACCCCTCCATCATCATCATGCTCTTGGCCCAAACGAACCCTACCGCCAAAAACCGCCCGCACACCATCATTTCAAATGTTGTCCAAGGCGGGTGGCGGCGGGGTAGGGTGTGGGTTTGGTTGGCTCTCGCCGAAATTCGCAGCTCACTTTTGGGTTAACGATTATAGGATGGCTGTTTCAAAGGAGGAGGGCTCTCTCATCCTTTCTGCTACCAACCAGGCAACTGCCACTGGAATTGTTTTTCGTCTCGCTTGCACTTGTAGCCAAACATCAAGTGCAACATCTGAGTGGAGAGCTAACTAAACAACAACTAAAGTGAGGGCAGAGCAGCGGCAGAGCTGCAGCAGAACACTAGGGCACTGCACTTAGCAAAATTCCCATGTCTTGTTTAAATGAAAACAAATTTTCGATATTCTTCATTCATGAACAACTGATAATGTTGCATATATGCAAACGAAATGCAAACATCAGCTGTTATTTATTCGTTTCAAGGTAATTAATTTGTTGGGGTGTATGGTATTAGCTGGAGAAAGCAGTGCAATTATCAGCAGAGGCTGAAAAACTAGCGGCGGTAAAGAGCCAAAGAGAGAGGAAAGGGGTGGGGTGGCATGGGGTGGGGATGGTTGGCTTGTGGCATATAGGACTCTTGCCACAGCGGGCGGCTGAAGAGGTGAAAAGTGGGTGGGTCAGAAAGGGGGGTGGGGGGTGGGGTGGTAGAATGGCCTGCCAAATACACAGAGGCCAAGCGAAGCCAAAGCAAATATTTCAAACTCGCCTGGAAATATGGAAAGTTTGTCTGCGTGTGGGCTGCGTGCTTCTGCACTGCTGTGCGTGTCTGTATGTGTGTATGTGTGGGTGTGTGTGTAAGCTTGGAGAACATCTATGTGTGTGTGTGTGTGTGTGTGGTCGTATGCATTGGGCCAAATGCATTCGGCGCTCCTGCACCTGCTGCACTCCAAAGCCACCACCATGCCCCTTTTTCCAACAAAATTTGGCCACCCCATTTTCTACACGTGAAAAAATTTGATCAAAAAGGCCATTCTACATTTTGGAGAATTTCGGAGCTTCTGTTTCGTAATTAAAAATATTTATATTTTAAGAAGCTTACTGAAGGAATATACTTTCATTCATTATGCAGCACTTTTTTCGCGTCAGCTCCTTTTTTTTCTTTCTTTTTGGCTCCTTTTTTTTCTTTCTTTTTGGCTGTGTATCAATTTCAAAATGGCGGAGTGAATGTTGCCATGTGATTGCCAAGGGGTGGGGCAAGTTTCGAGCACTCGGCGAAAGTAAAACCCCCACCCCCATCCCCAACCCTCTCACACAGCAAACGTGAGTAAGTGTGCGTGTCTCGCGCTATTTGGCGGAAGTCACAAACTTATTGGTTAGCAACGGACCAAAAAGAGGGATAACCAGGGATGCAGTGGCCCATTGTGGGGGGGGGGGGTTGATTTTTTGCCCGGATAAAATGGCGGACATGGCCTAGAGACGTGTAAGCGAAAGCAGCAACAACAATAATTAACACAATAAATTACCACACTATTGTGTTACCAAAACTGAGAAAATTCTGCACAACCATTGACATTTTCCAGTTTACAAATTATTTTCCACGAATGGTGCAACTCTCTTCCCCTGGCACTTATATAGTTAATTATACTACAATATATAGTTAATTATACATATGCATAAATATATATGAAATTCGGATACATATAAATTCAAGTCAAGTTCCTAACTAAGTTTCCACCTTATTGCGAATAATACTCACATAGGACAGATACATCTCTACATAAAAAGTATTAAGACACAAGTAATAAGAAAACTCTTTATATCCTTACCTGAAAGTAAAGAAAGGTAAAAAGAATAAGTTTATATAGCAAATGTCAGAAGAGCTACGATCATATGTAAAATCTATATGGGCTAAAAACATATTCATTCATTTATGCATTAAACAACGAGTAATTGTACGACATTTTTCATCTCCAAGTTGCAAAATGCTGCGCAGCAAAATATGCTACAAAAGCACATATTCACTATGTCTATTCACTATTATGTCGTCCGGAAAACCCCCGCCCCCGTCAACCGCCAGGCGGAAAAACTAACTCAACATGACTCTTCTGATTTCAACACATTGAAAACCACCAACTCACCGAAACCGCTCAGATCTAATTTTTTCCGTTCGACACTTGTTATTCACCACAGCCCCAAAGTGAGTGGGGAGTGGAAAAGGCGAGAAGGGAAGGGGGGGGATTGGAGTGTTAAATTATTTAAAGTTTTTCCAACAAGATGATGGAGTCGCACAGACAGCGGAAAGCCAGAAAAAGCCAGAGCGTAAGACAAAAGGTATGAGGAAATATGGAAAGAAGTATTAAAAAGTGGATGGTGGAACAAAGTAGAGGAAAAATTGAAGGGAAAAAGGGAAAAATACAGAACGAAGGACGCGAGGCACGCAGGCGTTGGTTAGGAATTTTTCAGGGGGGTGGGGGGGGATGGTTGGTGGTTGTGTTTCCGAGGGGCTTTTCACTGCCATTTGGACATCGCATCCTTCGTGTCGTCGCCTCGACTCATCTGGTTTTCCTGTCTATTTTCACCACCTCTTTGCCACCCACTCTCAGTTCTCAATTTTCCTTGCCATCCTTTTCGTTGGTTGGCTAACAATTTTCCTTCAGCTAAATATTATATCATCTTTCCTTTCGTGGGCCAAATACAACAAGATGCAATATAGACATTAAAGAAAAAAAAAAAAACGGACCAGAATACCACACGGCGTATGAATTACTTATTAAGTATACGCCTAGTCAACCCACAGCACATTTTATTGGTAAACGATTAAGCTAAGAAAATAAAATATGCTAAGTGGTTAGCAATAAGAGAAATCATTTCAGGATAACAAAATGTAACCAGAACATCAACTAGACAACTAAACTAAACGAATTCTGATATTTATTTAAAGCCAAGCCCAGCAAATTTGCAAATATCCCCAAATCAAAGGTTAAATACTAAACTTATCAACAATTGTTTGCCCAGCAATTATTTCACTTTTCAACTTAACTTGAGTGCGAAATGAATTTTAAACTTTAAACCAAGAGTGGAATTTAGAAGTCTGTTTGGGAATTACACTTTGACTTAATGCATTATTTATTTATTTAACTCGCCCTCCCCCCCCCCCCACCACAGCCATCATTTCTTTGGGCGAAAAAAAAAACAAAGAAACTCGAATAAATCGATGTGGAACTGTTACTTATTATACATATATAGATATAATTTTCTATATATAGCAAGCATATAGAAGTTGCTATGTACACCGGGAGAGGTACATATACATACATACATATGTACATAGTACACACATATACTATATAAGCGAAGCCAGAGAGGTAGAAACCAAAAAAAAACATTTGAATAGTTTAGCAACTTTGTTATCGCAATTCTCTTCAAATGGATTGTCATTTTTAAAACCAAACAAAAACTGTTTGAAAACTAAGCGATAGAAGCCACGTTTAAAGTAGTATATACATGTCCATTATTAGGCAATAAAATCGATTTATTGTAAATTCTTTTTTGAATTGCGAATAATGTCCAATAAACACGAAGACAGCTAATTAGTTATAAATTGCCAGGTACTGAGCAGAAAATCAATGGAAACTAAATTGGTTTTTTTTTTACTCGTAGTTTAATTTTTATACCCGGCATATATGTTAGTAAACTAGATTCGTTGAAAAGTATGTAACAGGTAAAAGGAAGCATTTCGCATTTTGGCTACTTTTGTGTCGACAACAAAAGTTGGCTCATTGATTGCATCGGGAAGCAAACAACAACGATCTCTTTAGAGAGCCAATTGCAAGTGTACACAATACACAAGTTTGCACAAGTACAAGTTTGCCCCAAAAATACAGATGCATTTACATATACATCGAATGTATTTGACGGTATGTATTGTATATACCGCTACACACACACACATACACACACTTTCGCAGATCTACAAAATAAATGTTGTTATTTAATTGGATTATCATTGAAAAGGCGGCCAGTGAGCAATTCCCAACTACTCGCAATTTTCAATTCGACATCCGAGTGAGGAGTCCATAATAGTTATATGATTTAGATTGCGAGTAAAAGTTTGTGTTGGTAAAGTAGAAAGAAAGCTGGAAAGTATTATAACAATCATTCTGTATTTCAAATTTCAAACGTTTAATAACGCTTGATACTCTTTTTAGTGACGTATTTGGAAAGGAATACTGACGCAATATACATAGTAAACTAAACACCAAAGGACAACTAGACCAAAATTTCTCACACACGTGTTAGTGTTTTTGGCAAGGATTTCAGAGAAAACCAAGGCGAAGTAATTAAGACATTCAAAAGTGATTAAAACTGTTTTTTTTTCATAACAACTCTCTAACAGTTTCAGTTTCCAGTTTCACAAATAGGACAACCTCGGCATTAATTCGAGATTTTCTTTCTACGGTAACTGGCGGTAACTTTCGTTTGCATATTTACGGGAAATGATCAAAAATGTGTTCTGAAACAATACAAAATAATATGTTTCTTTTGAACGTTCCACCATTGTTCATATAGTGTGTTTTTTTGGTTTTTCATTGTCGCCTGAAAGTACTAATTTTGCTGCGCCAAAATTTATTATTTATTATTTCAGAAAACGGGGTTCTTCTTCTTTTATAATAACTATAAAGAGTACAATTAAAATACAAATGCTTATATAAACGGATCAAGAGAAAATTTAACTTATTTATTATGTAATCCTCAAACAATTGTGTCGCATTCCAATCTTTGCCCTGCCTTGACGACATATAAACGTCAATGTTATTTCCATCAATGGACGACTAGAAGTTTCTAAAAACGATGACTATTTGGATCTCTGGGATTGGGAATTAAACACCACCACGTGGGCTTGGGCTTGTGTAAAGAAAACAATAGCGCAGAAGAAATTGATTGGATTAAAAATGAAGTGCGCAGTTTTGTATTATTATTGTGTTCTGTTTTTTTTTTTTTTTTTTCGATTGGAAAGTGGAACTGGCGATGTAACAGAGGGCCACATTTAATGCGTAATTAACATGTTCCAAAGACGCAAAGAAAGAGATGACAGGACGGCGTAAGGAAAAGCGAGAGGGAGACAGATATAGATTGAGAAAAATACGCATTACAATAAGTTTTTGCCCCCTTTTTAGTGGTTGCAAATCGTTCATTCAATTACCTTCCACGAAAAAAAAAAACGCCGATACAACAGATACAGATAGTGGCCCGGACACAGATACGTTTGTATCTGAATACAGAATTTTGTTGGACTGCTACTTCTCTCCTGATTTTTAATTTTCATTTGCAGGTGATGGACGCAAGATTCTATGCGACATTCGATTTGAAATATCTTCGATTTAATTTTATAAATTCACATTTCTCTACATTTACATATCCATTTCACACGACGAAAGACATTAAATATTTATTTATTTGTAGTTAAAAAAAAAGCATGTAATAAACCAGAAATAAATATTGTATAGTAATACCCATCTTTTCACCATGACTATCAATTTCAATTTGCCTGAAATCTAGTTAAACAACAGAACACAAGATTTATGTGAACATGGAGATATCTTTTCACCGAAAATACAAACAAACAGCATTTTAAGTGCATGTGCATATTTTTTCACCAGAGCAAATAGTGTAAAATAGGAACCCATCGCAAAAAAAAAAAATGTGTTGCGAAAGCTTACCCAATATATACATACAATGTATTGTATGTATTGTATGTATATATATGTACACACGCCGAATAAAACTAAACTAAATCATATCGAGAAACACATAGGCAACAAGTATATAGGGGTTCTATTTCCCCAACTGTTTCTCACATCATATGGAGAGTGAGTGAAAAATAAATGCAGCCAAAATGACGCATTAGTTTGGCTAAATAAACAGCAATAAATGCGATATGGATATGGATCAAAGTCAGTACGTTGGCGGGTAGAAATATAGTAACAATATACAAATTTTGTTTGCACTTAAATGAAGCAAGCAATCAGAGGTCTAGGTACATATGTATACATATGTACATACATATCTATCTGGAACACAATATTGTTTCGAAAAAGCATACATACATGTATATATTCAACGAACCAGAACAAAATACACCAAATATTATACTCTCTATATAAGGCAGTGTCGACGATTTATTGGCATTGACATTGAAATGCACTTATTGCTGCTACATACCTCCGCCTCAATTTTACACAACAAAAAGTGCCATAAGGGCACTTTACATGCATGCAACTACCACATACATAAAGGTACACATATGTACATACATATGTACCGTACAACGCAATAGAATATAAATGATATGGTGGGTAGATAAACGAGTCCTTTGTCATTTCGTGAGGTACAACTTAACCGCTGAGATGGGAATGGTTTTTCTCAGTGTTCTGACTCACGGTTATACATTATGAGATTGCCTTAGCCTTAAGACTCGATTGTCAGCTTAGCTACATACATATGTAGGTGAGATATTACCCCATTTCCCACCCAAGTTGAACCTTAGATTAGCCATATTGAGTGAGTAATGAATGGCAGACAGATCAACAAAAGTAAGGTGACCCCCTAGAAACGAAACTTGTTGTTGAAATTTGAAACTTACATAAAAATCTTTATAAAATAAATAATACACATCGTCCTCGAGATTGTTGTTGTTATTCACAATTTGTTGTTGCAGCTGCTGATTGCTGTTGTTGTTGGCGTTGGTGTTGTTATTATTATTGTTATAACTATATTGATAGCTGTTTTGGCAGCTATTACTGCTGTTATTGTTGTTATTGATTTGATTGTTGCACACTCGCAAATGTTGCTGTTGCTGCTGCTGTGGCAATACCAAAAGTTGCTGTTGTTGTTGTTGTTGTTGTTGCACTTGCGTTATATGTTGTTGTTGTTGTTGTTGTTGATGTTGTTGTTGGTGGTGGTGAAGATTTTGATGATGAAAATGTTGTTGATAGCTGGGCGCCTGCAATTGCCAATTTTGCATTGCACACACATGTAGATAAAACCGCCGCACATATGTAAATATATATCTATTTTATGTATCGCTTTTTGGGAACTTTTCAAATTTAACTGCCTGCAGGAAAAGAAGCACAACAAAAAAAAAAAAATTACACACACACACACACAATTGACTTTACGTTCTTGTTGTTAGATATATGTACATACATACATATGTATATACATTTATGCATTTATCTACATATACATTTTATATTTTAGTTATTTTTGCCGGGTTGTATCCGTGTTTACACTTTTAATACATTTAAAAGTTAATACAATAACTTTTTATGCGTCGCTATTCTTGCTTTTCGTTTGATTTTCGTTGCTTTTTCTTACTTAATATTTTATTGCATTCTTGTTGCCTTTATTTGCTTTACCGATTTTCGCTTCGTTTTATTTCTTGGTTTATTTATTTTTGTTTGCTTGTTTAAACTTGAAATGAGCTCAAGGTAAAAAATTTGTATCAACGACCGCAGTGACGTCAACGTCGACTGCGAAGTCCGCAGAGAAAAACACTTGAAAAAAAAAATTCGACCAGCCGTTAACACTATTATGCCATATTACAGTTTTGGTTAATTTTTTTTTCTAACCAAAAGAGAAGAAGAAAGAGAAGAACTGATAAGAAAAGAAAGGCTTTTGCAACCAACAGTTGAACTAGGAATACTTTTTCAGTTGCCTTTTTGTTTAAGTCAATTGTTTGGGTTGTTTTTTAATTGGCATTAATTTTGTAATCTTTTGTCAATGTTGTCGTTTATTTATATTTAGCTCGCGTCGCGTGTGTTTTATTGTGGTTTTGTTTATTTTACTTTTTCGACTGAGGAAAAATAAATAATTAAACCGAATTGATGACGCTCTCTGCCGACGGTGGCAGAAGTGCACTCACACATACTAAGACACACACACACACACACACATACTGATAAAACAAAACGAGCAGAAAAGGCATTGAGAGCAAAACAAAAATTTTCGTGGCGCGAAAACACTCTGTGCAAACACACTCACAGAAACAGCTCACACACACACACACACACGCACTAACGCAAGTGCAAAAATTGTAGCAAAGGCAACAACCAAAATGTTCTAGCATAACTGTTCGTGTTTCATAACCCCCTGCCTCCAACCACCACCCCCTCTAACCAAACCCCTCGAAACCCACCTACCATCCGCCACCTACCCTTTATCATCGTCTTCTTCGTCTTCTCCCCTTCTTCGTCCTATTCGAATTCACATTGTTGTTGTCAGGCGGAAATAATGTGTATGCCAGAAAGCAATTGCAATATTCGAAAATGGGTGATATAGCGGTAAACAACAGGGTGAACTACTACAATATTTCAATTCGCAGATATAAAATGTTAACAATAATATTCTTATCTCGGCTCACACAAATCACACAGCTAAATGAGTTGTTCATTAAATAGTTATTACAACGAGCGTAAGAGTATAAAGGTTAAATTTGATCCAAATGGTGTGATCTCACATATATATATAGTGACATATTCACATACAAAACCACATAACGTAGAGTAAACATATTGAAAAGCCGCATACGTAAACAATAAGTGACCACCATGCTAATGTGGATCAAATAACAAAAATATCCACTCTGCATTTTGACACCCCCATACTGTATGCCATCTGCGCAGTATGCATTCTAATAAACAAATTCTTTGACAGCGGCACTTAGCCATTCTTGTAAACAAATCTTAAAGTCTGCCTGCTCTCTCTGAGGCTTCTCCTCCACTTAAGAATCCAAGAGCAATGCTCTCCCAAAAACACTAACATATTCTTTAAGCAAGCACAGAGGCTTCTCCTCATTTTCACTTTCATTTGATTTTCAGTCTTAAGCTGAACGTTAATCAATAAACAACACAATCGATCCCGAAATTTTGATTCGTTTTATTTTGGCAAAACTCAATTTTCAGCGTTGGTCTTAGTTCATATTCGGAACGGTCCATTTAATAGACTCAAAACTATTTATTGCAACCATTTATTTGCAATTGGCGCAGTCGATGTGATCAGTGTTAAAGTTCCTTGATGCGGTAACCAGATTTGCCAATTCCTGTGTTCTTTTTGTTCTCTGACAAAAGTACCACGCTAACGGGCACCCACGTGACGGTTAATATCGCTTTAAGTTTTTAATTAAACCTCGACAATAAAGTGAAACCGAAAAATCACAATTTGCCTAAACAAACCTGAATTTATTATCAGGAAGACGCTATTGAATTTGTGAGAGGCTGTAAATCCAATTGGTTACCTCAAAGACCCACGAAAAAGCTATAGTGCAACCCTTGTGAAAATCAAAACCTATCTTAAAAAAAAAAAAAAAAAATATAAATAATAAATTAATAAGCGAAAATTAAAACGTATTAAAAGTAAGAATAATAAATAAATAAGTGAAAATTCTATATGATAAAAATTAAAAATAAGAATAATAAATAAAAAGACAACATTTTAAATTAAACAATATTAAAAAAATATAAAAATATTAAAAACTATATTAAAAAAAAAAAAAAAAAACAAAAAAAAAATACACGATAATAATAATATAATAACTAAATAATAATAATAATAAAAAAAAAAATAAATAAAAAAAATAAATAAATAATCCAAAAATCAAAAATGGCTCAAGAACCAGCAATTGTGCCACCACTATCAGACAGCAACATGACCCAGGTTGCCTACCAGATTGGCAATGTGGAGAAATTCAACGGTGATCCAGGCTCACTATACACCTTTGTGAGTCGAATTGATTACATACTGGCTCTTTATGCTACCGGAGATGAACGCCAACAGCAGATCATATTTGGGCATATTGAACGCAGCATCAGCGGAGAAGTTATGCGCTGCATTGGAGCCTATGACATGTACACCTGGCAGCAGCTTAGAAGACAATTGGTACTCAACTATAAACCCCAGACCCCTAACCACGTTCTTTTAGAAGAGTTTCGAAAGACCCCATTTCGAGGCAATGTACGAGCATTCCTGGAAGAAGCAGAAAGCCGCAGACAAACACTTACTAGTAAGCTTGAATTAGAGCAAGATCTTGAAGAAAAGACTTTTTATTTGAAATTAATAAAATCCAGTATAGAATCACTAATTGAAAAATTACCTACACACATTTATTTAAGAATAAATAACCACAACATACCAGATTTGCGATCACTTATAAACCTTTTACAAGAGAAGGGCATGTACGAACAAATAAATCATACAAGTACACATGTCCAAAAACAAAATTTCTCTGATAAGCCACAAAAGTCCTTTAATCAAAATACTAATCAGTCTAACAATATCAGAAAATATCCAACACCTTTCCTACATTATAATTCACCAATACCATATCAAGCTCCACAAATTTATCAAACACCACCAACTAATAACCCACTTTATCGTCATCCAATACCCTACCACCCTAATCCAAACAATGTTTTTCAACCAAGCCAACAAAACAATGTTTTCCAACCAAGCCAACAAAACAATGCTTTTCAACCAAATCAACGTACAAACTTTACATCTCGACCAATTTTTAACACCAATCGAAACAATGCATTCGATCAGAATAGGTTCGGACAACAACCCCAATATCAAAATCAACAATCAACACAAAATTCAAGTTCCTATGTACCCAATCGACCAATAAAACGATTAAGACCAGCTAATAGTGGACAGACTGGGATGAGTGTTGACGAAACATTATATCAAGAGGACGCTTTTTATCAGCAGTGTGTTCCATATGACTATTTTTATTATCCAACTTACGACCATTCAGACTATTATCCAGAAAATCAATATCAAATTGACGAAAACAACCAAAATTTACAAAGAACACAACAGTTACAGCAGATTAATACAGACGAGACAAACAATGACAACCAAGAACCCAATGTTGAACAGGCCGAAAATTTTCAGCCACAAGCCTTGGAAAACCCCAATATATAACAATTAAATACAAAGAAAATAATTTGAAATGCCTTATTGATACCGGATCAACAGTTAACATGACATCTAAAAATATATTTGATTTACCAATCCAGAATACTAGTACTTTTATTCATACCAGCAATGGACCGCTCATTGTCAACAAAAGTATAATCATACCTTCAAAGATTTTGTTCCCAACAACAAATGAATTTTTATTGCACCCTTTCTCTGAGAATTACGATCTTTTATTAGGAAGAAAACTTTTAGCAGAAGCAAAAGCAACAATAAGTTACCGCGATCAAGAGGTAACTCTTTACAACAACAAATACAAATTAATAGAAGGAATAGCAACACATGAACAGAGTCATTTTCAAAATGTAAATATGATACCTGACACCATGCTCAGACAGCCAAATAAAATTTCACCCATTTTAGAATCAGACCTATACAGATTGGAACATTTAAATAACGAAGAAAAACAAAGATTGTGCGCACTCCTGCAGAAATACCATGACATACAGTACCATGAAGGTGATAAGTTGACATTTACTAATCAAACCAAACATACTATCAATACAAAGCACAATCTACCACTTTACTCTAAATACAGTTACCCACAGGCTTATGAACAGGAGGTCGAAAGCCAAATACAAGATATGCTAAATCAAGGTATTATACGTACCAGTAATTCACCTTACAATAGCCCCATCTGGGTGGTTCCAAAGAAACAAGATGCATCAGGCAAACAGAAATTTAGAATTGTAATAGACTACCGAAAATTAAATGAAATAACAGTAGGAGACAGACACCCAATCCCAAACATGGACGAAATCTTGGGAAAATTGGGCAGATGTAATTACTTCACAACTATAGACTTGGCAAAGGGTTTCCACCAGATCGAAATGGATCCAGAATCAGTTTCAAAGACAGCCTTTTCTACCAAGCACGGTCATTATGAATATTTGCGCATGCCATTCGGATTAAAAAACGCGCCAGCCACCTTTCAACGGTGCATGAATGATATTTTAAGACCACTCTTAAACAAACACTGTCTTGTGTATTTGGACGACATAATTGTATTCTCGACATCCCTTGATGAACACCTGCAATCGCTCGGACTAGTTTTCGAAAAATTAGCAAAAGCCAACCTTAAATTACAGCTTGACAAATGTGAGTTTCTCAAGCAAGAAACCACATTTTTAGGACATGTTCTAACACCAGATGGAATAAAACCAAACCCTGAAAAAATTGAAGCCATTCAAAAATATCCAATTCCCACTAAACCAAAAGAAATAAAAGCTTTTCTTGGACTGACAGGATATTATCGTAAATTTATTCCAAACTTTGCAGACATAGCCAAACCCATGACTAAGTGTTTAAAAAAGAACATGAAAATTGACACTACCAACCCAGAATATGACTCTGCATTTAAAAAATTAAAATATCTAATATCAGAAGACCCAATTCTTAAAGTACCCGACTTTACAAAGAAATTCACTTTAACCACAGACGCAAGTGATGTCGCTTTGGGGGCAGTACTGTCACAAGATGGACACCCACTTAGCTACATTAGCCGAACACTTAATGAACACGAAATAAATTACAGCACAATTGAAAAAGAACTCTTAGCAATTGTATGGGCGACAAAGACTTTTCGACACTACCTACTTGGAAGACACTTTGAAATATCCAGTGACCATCAACCATTGAGCTGGTTGTACCGTATGAAAGACCCAAATTCAAAACTGACCCGATGGAGAGTAAAATTATCCGAATTCGATTTTGATATAAAATATATAAAAGGAAAAGAAAATTGCGTGGCGGATGCTCTGTCCAGAATAAAACTTGAGGAGACATATTTGAGCGAACAAACCCAACATAGTGCAGAAGAGGACAATAGTGATTTAATTTTTATTACAGAAAGACCTCTAAATACATTTAACAGACAAGTTATATTTTCAAAAGGACCACCAGACATTAAAGTTACGAAATATTTCAAAAAACACATCACCCAAATATTTTACGACATTATGACCAGGGAAAAAGCCGAACAATATTTGATAGACCATTTTTGTGGTAAGAAAAGTGCGTTGTATATTGAGAGTGACGCTGATTTCGAAGTCATTCAAGCCGCACATAAATTAGCCATAAACACCAAATATACAAAAATCCTGCGTAGCACGATTTTGTTAAAAAACATAACCACTTATGCGGAATTTAAGGAATTGATCTTGACTGCTCATGAAAAACTTCTACACCCAGGCATACAGAAAACTACTAAACTTTTCGGAGAAACTTACTATTTCCCTAATAGCCAGCTACTTATTCAGAATATAATAAATGAGTGCAGTATTTGCAATCTGGCAAAAACAGAGCACCGAAATACAGACATGCCAATGAAAACCACACCCAAACCAGAACATTGCCGCGAAAAATTCATGATAGACATTTACTCATCCGAAGGCAAACATTACGTTAGTTGCATAGACATTTATTCGAAATTTGCCACATTAGAAGAAATAAAAACAAAAGACTGGATAGAATGCAAAAACGCGCTTATGCGCATATTCAACCAGCTTGGCAAGCCAAAGTTACTAAAGGCGGACAGAGACGGCGCATTTTCCAGTTTAGCCCTCAAGAGATGGCTGGAGAGTGAGGAAGTCGAATTGCAGCTTAACACAACAAAAACTGGTGTGGCGGACATAGAAAGACTACATAAAACAATTAATGAAAAGATTCGCATAATCAAAACATCCGATGACGAAGAAACCAAATTGAGCAAAATGGAAACAGTACTTAACATATACAATCATAAAACCAAACACGACACCACTGGACAGACCCCTGCACACATATTTCTCTACGCTGGACAACCAATATTAGATACCCAACAAAACAAAGAAAACAAAATAAACAAAATAAATAATGACAGAGTGGAGTACGAAGTCGACACAAGATACAGAAAAGGTCCACTACAGAAAGGCAAATTAGAAAATCCTTTTAAGCCAACAAAAAATGTGGAGCAGACTGACTCTGATCATTATAAAATTACTAATAGAAATAGAATTACTCACTACTACAAAACACAATTCAAAAAACGAAAGAAAAATAATCAGCTCTCAATTTCACAGGCACCTGGCACTTGATAACATTGCTGCTGATGCTGATCACAACAGTTCATGGACAACAAATTGAAATTAATAATATTGACACAAACCACGGATATCTCCTTTTTTCTGATAAACCAGTCCAGATACCATCATCCTTTGAACATCATTGCTTGAGAATCAATTTAACTGAAATAGACACCATAGCTGATTATTTTGAGCAAAGACTACGTACCGACTACCATGCACCCCAGGTCAAATTTTTATACAACAAAATGAGAAGAGAACTAGCTGGAATAGCCTTGCGACATAGAAATAAACGGGGACTTATTAACATTGTAGGTTCAGTTTTTAAATACCTATTTGGCACACTTGACGAAAATGATCGAGTGGATATACAGAGGAAACTTGAAACAAACGCCCATAACTCGGTAAATTTACATGAACTCAATGACGCTATTCAATTAATAAATGACGGAATGCAAAAGATACAGAATTATGAAAACAACAGCAACATCATTAACAGTCTTTTATATGAACTCATGCAGTTTACAGAATACATAGAAGATGTGGAAATGGGAATGCAGCTTTCCAGACTCGGTCTATTTAATCCCAAACTACTAAACTACGATAAACTTGAGAATGTAAACAGCCAAAATATTTTAAACATTAAAACATCCACTTGGATTAATTACAATGATAACCAATTATTAATCATATCTCACATACCTATTAACTTTTCATTAATAAATACAGTAAAAATAATCCCTTACCCAGACTCGAACGGCTATCAGCTAGAATACACAGACACACAATCATATTTTGAAAGAGAAAATAAAGTTTACAATAACGAAAATAAAGAAATAAACAATGAGTGTGTCACCAACATTATTAAACATTTAAAACCAATTTGTAATTTTGAGTCAATCCACACAGATGAAATAATAAAATACATAGAACCAAACACAATTGTAACCTGGAATTTAACCCAAACAAGTCTCAAACAAAATTGTCAAAATTCATTTAATAATATAAAAATAAAAGGAAACAAAATGATAAAAGTAACCCAATGTAAAATAGAAATCAATAGCATAATTCTAAGTGAAAATCTCTTTAAACCAGAAATAGATTTGACACCATTATACACACCACTTAACATAACAAAAATAAAAACTGTTAAACACAACGACATTAATGAAATGATTTCACAAAACAATATTACACTTTACATATTTATGACTACTGTCATCATTATACTTATTTTATTGTACTTATATTTAAGATACGTATCATTTAACCCATTCATGATGCTGTATGCAAAACTAAAATTAAGAAAAAATCAAAATCAAAACACAGCACAACAAATAGAAATAGAAGACGTTCCATTACCCCTACTATATCCATCAATCCCAGCCCAAGTATAGGCTTCTCTTTAAGGGAAGGGAAGTGACATATTCACATACAAAACCACATAACGTAGAGTAAACATATTGAAAAGCCGCATACGTAAACAATAAGTGACCACCATGCTAATGTGGATCAAATAACAAAAATATCCACTCTGCATTTTGACACCCCCATACTGTATGCCATCTGCGCAGTATGCATTCTAATAAACAAATTCTTTGACAGCGGCACTTAGCCATTCTTGTAAACAAATCTTAAAGTCTGCCTGCTCTCTCTGAGGCTTCTCCTCCACTTAAGAATCCAAGAGCAATGCTCTCCCAAAAACACTAACATATTCTTTAAGCAAGCACAGAGGCTTCTCCTCATTTTCACTTTCATTTGATTTTCAGTCTTAAGCTGAACGTTAATCAATAAACAACACAATCGATCCCGAAATTTTGATTCGTTTTATTTTGGCAAAACTCAATTTTCAGCGTTGGTCTTAGTTCATATTCGGAACGGTCCATTTAATAGACTCAAAACTATTTATTGCAACCATTTATTTGCAATTATATGTATATCATATATCATACATATGCCTGTGTGTGGCATTATCGAATTATAATTAATGCCCCCGAAATGAGTCAATTCGCAGATATAAAATGTTAACAATAATATTCTTATCTCGGCTCATTAAAGTTGTTCATTAAATAGTTATTACAACGAGCGTAAGAGTATAAAGGTTAAATTTGATCCAAATGGTGTGATCTCACATATATATATGTATATCATATATCATACATATGCCTGTGTGTGGCATTATCGAATTATAATTAATGCCCCCGAAATGAGTCAATTCGCAGATATAAAATGTTAACAATAATATTCTTATCTCGGCTCACACAAATCACACAGCTAAATGAGTTGTTCATTAAATAGTTATTACAACGAGCGTAAGAGTATAAAGGTTAAATTTGATCCAAATGGTGTGATCTCACATATATATATGTATATCATATATCATACATATGCCTGTGTGTGGCATTATCGAATTATAATTAATGCCCCCGAAATGAGTCAACTGAGTGATAAATTCCACAGTCTTCTCGAATCTTTTCCGCCGTCTCATGCACATTTTTTTCAGATTCTCTCATCGGTATTTTCTGACTCAGCCTATCATCAACTACACCATCAAAATGAATCAAAGAATCAAATAGAAATTAAATAAATATTTAAGTTTTGGTACTTTACTTTCTTGAAATTTCTGGCAGGTATAATGAATTGATGTTGTGCAGATTAATTAAAAATCTTATACATTTGGTCACACTAAAAATGGGGTTTTTGCTAAATCGATACCATTATTTTAATATTTTTGAATTCTTTACACAGATCTAAGGAGTCGTCGCATAATGTATATTTAATTAAACAACAAATTAGCAACTCCTAAATAAAAGTTTTCCCTTCTGCCCGCCTTTGGCATTTTATTTTTTATAAATTAAACGAAGAAACAGAAGGGGGCGCGAAACAATATAAATGTCAAATGGAATTGGGGAAATCGGGGAGCATGTGCAAATGAGTGCATGAATAAATGATGCAGAATGGAATGAGGGGAAATTGAGTGGGAAGCAACGTGCCAAAGGAGAAAAACATTTTTGCTATAATAATATGAAAAAAGAAAAGAAAAAAAAATACGAATATACATATGTATAGATGTGTGTACTTTCTGCCGTCTGAAAATGAAATGCTAAACTGTAGGCATCACAGTGGCGACTCAAGTCGACTTCAAGACTTGGTCTCTTCGCTATATAGGTCTGTGTACATTTATTTCTATACGTATATATATGAATATATATATATAATATAAGCTCTTGTATATCTGCCGTATATCTGTGTATATATGCAGTATTCACGTATCTGTGTTTGGACACAGCAACAACAATCGCCTTGTGTACATAATGTGTATCTGTATCTAAACAAGCGACACGAAAAAAAAAAAAAAAAAATGGAGAGGAGAAAGAGGCGAAGAGCTTCAACCATTGAACCGGTTGAAGTCATATTTGCCACTGTACAAGTCGGTGCCCAAGAAAAAGAACATCCCAGCTAGCAACACCACTAGGGAACACCAAAGACGACACCATCAACTTTCCAGCGATAAGCCTCGAAAATGTCGACAGCCGAAAGTCTAGCCATAGAATCGACTTACACTTCATTTTCTACATATTAAAAGCCCAACTGTTATCCAACGTTTTAAAAACTATGTATGTACATATGTATATGCATCTAAAACTCAAATGTATTATAGTATATAACTAAAATTATTTAATGTCAATCAGTGTATCTCATATTCAGCTGACCACTTCACTTTCTTCTGTTTACATTGTATGTGTATTAGGTATTCTAACCCAATTTTATCGATAATTCCCGAGAATGAAACAACAGCGTTTATTTAAATAGAGCGACATCACAACAGTTGTTCCTTGTGTTGACTTCAATCTCAAACAGAAAAAAAAAAGAAGAAAATTATGTATACACCAGCGAATCGGTGGTTTATGCCTGACATATGTGCTATGTACTTGGGTGCGTGCGGATATATTGACGCATAAATATATAATGTACAAACACCCCGAAATACATGTATATCTTTATGGGTCTCTGTGTAGATGTACTCTGAGGCAGCGACAAATTTCGGCTGTGTTTGGGTTTTTATTATTTTTGTGTCCATCGGTCGCTCGATTAAACCCCTCCTCACACCCCACACACCAAACAACCACACACACCTTTCTGATAATTTCTCGCTCATTTTGCGCCGAGTTTCGGACGCGAGTCAACTTCGAATTCGGTCTCGGGGATTCGAGTTCGAGTCTTGCCACGAAGGCTGCCAAAAAAAAAAACAACAACAACAACAACAAAAAAACAAAAAATAAACAAACATAATGGAAAAAATATAAAGAGACAAAGTCGGCGACGGAGGGAAAAGACCAAGCATTGAATTTAGTTCAAATACCAACGGCACACAACCGACCACCCCCCTTCCCCCATCGACCGTCCACCACCACTGACTTTTTGAAAGCCCCTTCTCGCCCCGCCCCGCCCCGCCCCCTTGTCGAACGACGGCCCTGCCCCGGCAGACCCCCTCCCCCCACCCCTTTGTGTGTATCCGAAGTTGTGTGTATTAATTCTAATAAGAAGGAAAAAGCGTCTGCAGCATGAATATATTCAGCACAACTTACAGTGGACTCGCCACAAGGGAGATGAAAACATATTAGCCACCACTTTGTTCAAGTTAAATTTGCTCGTTGTGTTCAATATGGGCTTATTGTTAGGAAACCGATTTGTGTATGCAGTCTTAAGTTCTTTAAGTGTATGCATTAACATTTAAAATCACTTTCCTCATTGGCCGTTCAACTGAAAATCACTATTAGCGAGTGGCCACTGTACCGTTGACAGGCCGACTGTGTGTGTTTGTGGCCTAGCTGCTTTTTCTGTTGAAGTTGAGCCGTTGCTTCGGTGGCTATCTCGTTGGGTTTTAGCCGTCTTTTTGCTTCTCTTGCTTTAATGTTGTTGTTGGCAGACGGTTGACAACAATGCTGATGCACCACCAACAACAACAACAGTAAGTACTATAACAATTACAGTAGTGTGTGTGTGTGTGTGTGTGTGTGTGTAGCGGGAGAGGGGGGGGGGGGTAAACAAGAAGTTGGCTTTAGAGCAAGAGCTACTTGGCCATGTTAATTGAGGGGGCAATATCAATTTCTGTGTGTGTATCCATCAGATTCGCGAGATACTTTTGCGAGTCGAGATCGCCGAACCGTTATCTCCGGCGCCGAGCAACAGCAACAATAAAAATTGGAGAAAAATACGTGATTTGTTCGAGACATGCTTGCCAGATACTAGATACACAGATACGCGACATACAGATACGCGATATATGTATGTACAGATACAATTTACATATAAACAACTTTTTTTTTGTGCAAAAAATAGCACAAAGTGTATACACAAAGCACATGATGATGAAAATGCATGGGAGGAGGGGTTGGGTGATGAAAAATAAAAATAAAGAAGAAAGGCAAAATAAAGCAAGCAGCAGCAAAGCTTTGAAAAAATTCCATTTTTGCTGCCTATTCGTTCGTGATTTTCGCCAGTTCTTGGGCATTTTCTTTTCCTATGCGGGAAAAAAAGGGTTTTCCATTCTTTTTCGATGTACAAATTTATTTTAACATAATATCCCTTGTTTATTTTTTTTTTTTTTGTCAGCGCAGGGAAAGTAGACAGAAAATTTGCGTCCTTTGTGGACAGAATAAACTCACAGATTTTTTTTCTATTTTCCCAGAGGAAAATGTATCTCAATTCGTAATTATAGATTATGATTTTCATTTTTGTTGTAGACAAAAATATTTTGTATAGACACCAAAATAGAAATTGAAACTATTTTCCCTGCTGTTCAATAAAATTCAAAATCACTTCTTTCGAAATATGGTAAACATCCCCAAAAATGTGGCCCACATTTATTATTGGTAACTTTTTTTGCCTACACTATTGAATTTTTCCGTTCATTTTGCATTTTAATTCAATATTTTCGATCAACTGCATTTGGCCGGAACCGGTGGCACTCACACAAAAAGCACACAAAAACAAAAATAAAGCGGTCTAAGACGTTTAGACTTGTTCTTACTTAAACAATTTGAATTGTTTAAATAAAATGCAACATGCACTAGGTACACAGGAAAAAAAAGCACAACATGTTTGGAGATTTTCTGATGTTAATTTGTTTTTGTTTGTTTTTTTTTTCAGCACACAGCCGTGGTGTTACATATGTATGTATGTTCTCCCCTTTATTTTCATTCGATTAGATTATTGTTGCTATTAATTTTATTTGGTTTGGCACTTGGAAATTGCGTTTGTGCTTTTTGCTTGTTACTGCTGATATTTGTTGTTGTTTTTTCGTTACCGTTTTGATTTTGATGGCGTTTGAATTGCGACTGAAACCGAAACTGAATTGATGCTGCACGTCTCTCTGTCCCTCTCCCTGTCGCTCTCTCTCTCTCTCGCTCTCTCTCCCTCCCTCTCTCACCCTCTCTCTCGCTCGCTCGCTCTTCGTCTTTGTCCCTGTCTCTCACCCCCTCTGCCGACGTCAACGTCGACGGCGACGTCAGCGCTCGCTTTGCATGCTGCCATGGATGGTGATGGGTGCAGAGGGGGTGGGCCGGGATGCGGGTGGGTGGACGTAGGGGAGGTGGTTGGTTTCCACTTCGCCTAGCAGCATTTTCAATTTAAACGCACTCTCGCACACACACACACACCAGCGCACACGCACACCCACACTAACGCACAAGTGCAGCGACGTCAACTTAGCTAAAAACTTCGAAATGCGTAAGCTACGCCGACTGCGCTGCCCACGCTGACGTCGTGGCCCATTCGCGCACACACACTTTTTTTTCGCAAACTGTTTGGCTTTTTTCTTCGTGCAGGTCCGGGCCAAACAGCAGCGGTCAAGAGCGTATAGCCACCATATTCACTTTGTGTTTTTTTGTTTTGCTTTGCAAACGTATGATTTGTACTTATATCACCATCTGATTGTTTTATATCATTTTGTATATTTACAATATATTTGAAATGAAATATCATAAACAGGATGGTATATTCATTGGTATTGAAATATTACAGAGGTAGAAACAACGCCATTTAAATTGCATACTTTCGCTCAAGCAATATACATAATACAGTTGTTGCGATTATCTTTTCTTGCCCACCGGCGTGTGCCTATGTTAACCCTCCAAACACGAGACTTAACTCACTAAATTCGCATCGTTTTCAGCCAGTTCAGTTTTCGTCGCCAGGTTCGCGGCCTCATCGTGGTTACTTCACCACCACCACCACCACCACACACACACACACACACAAACACACACACCCCCCACTCGACACCTGCTCTTTAGCACCCCTTTTGGCATCCGTCTTGGCCATATACCCTGATCCGCGTCCCCCTCTCATCTCATCCATCCGCTTGACTCGCTCTTCAGCCGAGAAGAGGCAGAACAAGGTGGCAACAATTGCGTTGCAGCCCAGGGACTGCATAGATACATTTATTCGCCTGGTACACAGCGCGAATCTCGACTCGACTGGACGGGATTCCATCATATAAAAAGTAAATCGCAGGCTAGTTACTGCCAAATTAGCCTTGTTATGAGTGACAGTTGATGTGATTTGCATTATAGAACAATGGATGGTTATCATTATGCCTTATCATAGTACAAATTTACTTCATTTATGATTTAATTTGACTTTAAAGGCGCGATATATTTTTAGATATATATAACTATCTGAATAAGAAGAAGACTTAAGAGCTCTTTAAGCATAGTCGGTTTAGGTCCATAATACTCTATGTCCTATGTCTACCCCAAAAAGTAGGGCATGAAATTGGTCTTCCAATTAGGAGTTATTAGGTTAGCTCACTCCGTCGGAGTTCGCTGCCTCCGGTGGCCGGACGACCATCCAAGATTCCATCATGCCATTCCGTCACTTTCGAGGGTAATTGAAGGAGCGCAGGGGCACACTGTTGGCGTTGCTCTTTGTCCATCTACAGCTGGGCGGCAGACAGAGAAAGGGGGGTGAGAGCAGAGCACGTACACACAGGACACAAGTCGTCCTTTTTGTCGGCCGAGGTCCGGGTCCTCTGCTTTGTTTTAGCCAACAGCCTGTGCCTCTGCTGCTGCTGCTGCTGCTGGTGCTGCTGCTCTTGCTCTTGCTCTTGCTGCTTGTCGATGATGAAGTGGCCGACAACGACAACCACGAGACGACGCAACAACAGCAACAACAGCAATAACAGCATCATCAGGGGCAGCAGCACGGCAGCAACGTCGTCGCATCGCAATCGCGGCATGCGTCGTTTTATAGATGGGATTGTGTGTATATATCTCGAGACCCCCCTCCTCTCCCCTTTGGACCACTCTCTCCAACGGATATACATATATACATATACACCATAGATTTGTGTGTGTTGTGCGCGGCGCATAATATTCCGCACGCACATACAACAACAACAACAACAACAACAGAGGCAGCAGCAACAGCAGCAAGATGTTGCTGCTGTGGCAGCAACACCAACAGAAACGCACGGCAGCAACAACGGCGGCAACAAGCGCACTTTAAGTGTAGCAAAATGGACTGCAAAACTTGTGTACAGTACTCGTGGCATATGTACACAATATACGAATACTCACGCATATGTATATGTATAATGTACAATGGGGCATACCTTCTCACATACATACATACATGCCCCCGCCGCACCCGGCACATGGGCCAAAAATCGAAGGTGGCAGCGTTAGTCCTCACATTTTCATAGGTCGGTGTTTCGGCTAATTATAATGCCAAGACAGTCGATGAAGATGCCAGCAGCAAGAAGTGGTGTGGATAGGCATGCATCATACACAGCTAATGCATATTCACAAGTATTTTGGATAGTATAATAAAAATGACACCGCTAACCGTAAGTTAGTTAGCCAATAGCTGCTACTAGCACCAACTCTGTTAGCCCAAATAATTGGAAACGAACTTGGAGATATAGTAATTTCTACGTAGCACCTGTATCTATAAGTTCCCTTAACGCTAAAGAGACTTAAAGAAAATATAAATTGCATTGCATATCATATTATTGGGCAATTCCAAGGAAGAGCAAAGAGCAAAATACGTCAAGAAAGGGTTACCACCAGCCAGCAGCTAAGTGAGACAGAGGCTGGCCAGAGGGAGAGAGATAGCTATAGTTGCCAACTGCAGTCAGCCAACAGTAACCAGTTTTGCAATGGTGCTGCAGTAGCAGCAACAACAGCACCAGCAACATGAAATCGAACAATCGTCAAATACACAAAATCCACTTTGCAAATCATCAGAAATGGCGCTACGGGCCCGGGTACCAAAATCCGGATCCGAGGTCTCCCCGGGCTTCAGCCTGGGTCAAAAATGGCTCGGATTGAAGGGTACGAGAATGGGGTGTCGTCCACATACGCGTGCAACATGCAACTTGAGAGTTTTTCCAGCTCCACATCAGAGACATATTCCAGTGCGAAAATGAAAATGCAGCAAGAAAATCCTACGGTGTGTTTTCCATGTTCCAGCACAGTACAAAAAAAACAAAAAAAAAATGCAGCAGCACTAGCAAAAAGGAAAGGAAAACACACAGAATTATATATACACATACACGCACACACTTAGCCAGCCACCACGCCCACTTTGCTACGCCCACGCCTCTGCACCGAATAAAATTGCATTGGAAAATCGGCAAAGTCCCCAGAACTGGAAAATATCTGCAGCTCTACGTATAAATGTGTGTGAGGGTATGGATTTTTTTTTTTTTTGGGATGGGTACTGTTGGTGGGAGCGGTGGGGTTAAAAGGTAACAACGCCAAAGCTCAAACCGAAAGTAAAGTGGGGCCGAAAAAAAAAATGAAAGATAGACAACAACTGGCACACACCAAAAAAGCTTCAGAAACCGACGAGTAAATGTGTCAGGTAATACAAATTCACATGCAAACAGTGGGAATGATTATTTTACACTGTGAGTAAAAGTAAAATGAGATGGTAATGAAATGAATACATCGTTACGAATTAGGATATATGTATGTATATTTATTTCATACCATTTTTCGTTAAACAAATATTGTTAGAGAAAATTATGTTTGATGGGAAATCCCCTTAATACATTTTATGAATAACATGATGCTGACTTATGTGAAAACTTTGCCATCCGATTATTTGGAATAAGTGTAAAGTGTATACGGCCGCCTTCCATTTAATCAGCGAGTGTCATAACAAAAATGTTAGAGCCAAGAGCTTTAATGCCCAGATGGGGAAAAGTAAAGGGAAAAAGTGGAAAATTCCAAAACGAATAAAGTGGAAAGAGTCACAAAAGAATATTTGAAGCGAAATAAGAATCGTACGAAAAGAAAAGAAAGCCAAAAATATGTAATAAATTAAAAAGGAAAAACAATAGAAAAAAACAAGAAGCGCAAAGTTTGTACAGAGTTAGCACATCAAACACGCGAACAACTTGCAACAAGTTTGAAGTCGCAGCTAAAAATAAAATCGAAAAACCGAGCCAAAAGAGATGTCCCGATGTAGTCCGCTCTCTTTCGCCCATTGCTCTTTCTCGCTCTTCTGCTCTCTCGTAAGAATAAAAAATAAAAGGTGATACGACAGTGATTACGCGATTTTCCATAATAAATGTTGTGGTAAAGGCGACCTTCCGGTTATGGCAGCCGCACCACCACATATACACACACGAAGCTCACACACACACATGCATGGGCGCGAACACACAAACACATGACGAGCACTTGTTCGGATTGCCGACAACGTAAAACAACACAACAACACGACGACCTTCCGTGCTCTCTCGGTCTCTCTCGCAACAAGCCTTCCTCCCTCTCCGCACCTATCAACAACCCACAGCAACCATCACACTCACGACCCCTATCAAACTGCAGACACTCTCTCTAGCGGAAAATGTCGGTAAACAGTGCAACCGGTTTTTTTGCACGCACATGGGAAAAATAAGGAAACATCACGATAAGCACAGTGGGGCAAGGTATCAAAAACATAGCATACTTATCGGGATATTTAGGTTTCCTAAAACATAGTTTCTCGACGATATGATCTAAGTCTATAGTTTTTCTAAACTATAAATTAACTAAATATAATTATTTTATTGGAAATCATTCATTTTTATCAACTTGCTCTGTGCCCAGAACACATTCTTTTCAGAAAAAAAATATATTCTTTAATTTTATTTACGATTTTTCTAAAAATATTTTCCTTTTAATAGAATCGTCATTGCACCATAAAGATTATAAAAAAAACTAAATAAATAAATTTTTCTTTAAAGTCCACCTAAATAATACCTTTTCCCACCGTGCTGTTTCAGCAATGTCGTCGCAAAGCTCAGCTGCTACCCTACCCCCTTTAATCAACACGCCTCTGCACCTCCCCCTGGAAATGTTGTCGGTGGCCGCCTATGGCTCGTTTTACTAGGCTAATCATGTGTTCTGGTTTTCGGATTTGTGTGAGAGCCTCCGACTTTGCTGTCGCTTCGTGTATGTGCGGGCTGTGCTTATGCGAGTGTGTGCTGGTGTGAGTGCGGGTAGCATTGGTATTGGTGCTTCGCGCTGCCGTATGCTTGAGCATTCACATTCATTCAACGCTCAACGGTTGGGTCGCATTGGAGGCGCGCGCATGTTAAATTCAGTTGAGAGCCTTGCGATTTTGTTGGTCCGTTTTACTTTTCGATTTTTTGCTTTTGCCACTTTTTTCGCCGAGTTTTGATACCTATTAGCCGAAACTACAAGTGTTAGGTATATATCCGTTCAAGGAATAAATTATACAAACATTCAAAACAACCATTTAGTTAGTAGAATTTGAGAACACGTATGCAAGAAAAACATTTTTTACTGAAGTCATAGGGTATCACCATATTCGTTATTCCCTATGCTATTTATTTTCCTGTATAGGAAACATTTCACACGCTGCTTTTTGCCAAGCACTTGACTGTTGAGTGGCTGTTGTTGTTGTGGTACGTAGTCCCAATTGTTGTTGTAGCTGGTGTTGTTGTTGTTGAAAATGTTGGGGTTCGTTGCCGTTGTAGTCGGTGTAGATGCTGTTGTTCTTGTGCTCTTGTTGTTGTCGTTGTTGTTTCCTTCTGGGTGTATTAGTGTAGCCCCCATTCGATATTGCTCTGTTGCCAGTCGCTCGCGTGTGTTCTGTTATCAACTTCAGTTCAGTTGCTGGCTGGCTGCAAGGCACGACGCTTGCACGTCGTCTGTCTACCAAAAGTCTGCTGCCCGGGCTATAATATCGTGTATATGGGGTGGGGAGGGGGGCTATGCCCACTGTTCCTCTTACCGGGGTAATCGGTTTGAGTTCATTTTCATTTAAATGGAATTAAATATGGTAAATGATGAAATCAAGGCGACCAAGAGAGACAGCAGCTGTCGTGTGTGTGGTGAGGTTTACAAACGTATATCCCCTATTGTATATAAACATACACCACATTATACGGGGATATAGAGATGTTTTTGTGTGTGGTGAAGGTGAGTGCGACGACCGACCGACAGCCGACAAGCGACCGATGCGAAGAATTCCATTTCCAGACCGTCTGAAATTTTTGCACTCTTTTGAAGAGGCACATTTGTAATCCATATAATAAATAAATAATTTCTCAAGGGGCAGCCAGGCGGTCAGGCATTATGGAGATGGGTTTTATGGGTACGGTTTGGTATGCGCGCGGTAGTATAGTTAGTAACAGAATCTCATCGAAAATCGAGATTCGATATTCGAGGGAAAGAACAGGCGCCCATAATGTGAAGACAGCGTCCGAAGCAACGAGACGGGAGAGCAGTCATGTCGACTGTGTGGAGAGGGAATGAGAGCGGTAAAAAAAATCGATAAACTTGCTGATAAGCAGTGCAATAAAAAAAAACAGCAGCAGAACAGAGAACAAATTAAAACCAGACAAACAACCACCGCTCAGAATAGAAATAGGAAGCGTCGTCATCCACCGCACTCAGCTGCATCCGTGGCGGATACGTGTTTTCTACCTGACGCGCGCGTCTAACCGCCAATTTAACAGGCAAACAGCGAGTGAACAGGAGAACCGAAGAGCGAAACGAAATGTTGACCGCAACGAAACACTCGCCGGTTGTGGGATGTGGGCCAGCGAGCGAGCGAGACAGACGACGATAGAAAAAGAGAGAGCGACTAGCAGCAGGGTTGCCAGAGGCCTCACAAAATGCATGCCAAAAGCAGTGTAATAAAAAATCTATCTTGATTAAAACTAAGATGTATATATACCAAAAAGTGTCTTTAATATTTTTCCAATTTCGCTAAGACATTTTTTTAACAAGGCTTGACAACCCTGCACACTCCTACGCCTGCACTCATGTTCGCTCTCTGATTCTCCCACCTCAAACACTGTTATAATTTATTTGGAGAGGTTTCCCCTCTCTGACGATACCACATTCTGTCTTGTTTGCACCGTGGCCGGGTTTTTGATTCCGTTAGGAGTACGACGTAAGCTCTTAATGACAAATGTTGGTGGGGCAAATTAAACTCTTTATGTTTTGTCCGATTCGGTATTTTATTTTGTCGGCTTACAATTAATCTCCAGCACGAAAATCTGCTAATATTTGCCTCCGCCCGATTTATGAGCAAATACCCATGGTATTTGTTGTATGGAGCAAATGCGAAATACCGGGTGTCAAGAAATCGACAGCAGGCGAATATCTACCAAAAAATTTCAAAAATTCCACCGAGCGGCGAGTGAAAATATCAAACAAGACTATGACGATGATGAGCAAACTTTTATATGGCTAATATGCAAGGAAATATTTTTACCAAATTAAAAATAATTAGCCGTAGAAGAAAATTTCTTATATTATTACCCCATCAAATACACAACGGATTTGTGTGTAAATCATGTTAATTGGCTCGCCAAAAGTAAAATAACTTGTATCTCTTATGATGCTAAGTAGCATTTGGTGTCTGTTCCATAAATCAGACAAATAAAGTGAAAACGCTATAACAATTTCAGTAATTTTTACACCATAATACCCTTTCGAAATATACAGAATGTGTATGTTATGTTGGTAATACAAAATTTTCATTTTTTTACTTTATGTTGCCTAAATGGGTAATATTTTTGGGTGTAACAATAATAGATTGCCCTTGCACAACACTAGTTTTGTTCACTGCGAGGACCCAAGTCGCATCGGGCAAATTAGCGCCCCCCAGCGGCCAGTAAAAACAATCGACTCTTCTGTGTATTGCTATCTCCCTCGAATTGTGAGTTTTTGCCCCGTTTCTTTTTTTTCTGTTAAAGTTTGTTGCGGTTATTCGCATTAAGCTCTACGTTTTACTTTTACGTTTTGGCGTGTCGACGCGTCGCACGTTTTAGCGTAGCTGCTGTTAAAAATACCAAAAAGAGATTTAGAAGAAAAAGAAAAGGCAAGCGCCGCTGCAATGACGCTGCAGTCTACAGAAAGTAACAGGCGCCCAGCGGCGGCGAATAACGACAGACATCAGCTTGAAAAACGAGAAGCAAACAGAGAGGAAAAAGCAGCGAGTCCGAATGACGCGCGCTCTCTCTCTCTCACTATCTCTCTTTCAGTCAGTCTCACTGGTTCTCTCTCACTCTCTCTACTCGCTGGCTCTCTCGCGCATGTTTTGGCTTAGGAAGAAACTCCGGCTGTGGGAAAGGGATGCAGCATACTCAGTGTCTAATTATTAATTTCTGGCATAGAAATGAATGGGATTTTTGTTGTTGGCGTCTTGATTTAATTTGTAGAGTTGCGAGTGCAAACAATAAGATATTTAGGGTGATATTGGACCTGGACCAAGATTCAATCGGGTCACTACAATAACATTTTTACTGGAACAAATTTACGCGAAATGGCTACACCTGAAGAAAATAAAACAAACATTAAAATTAGTTTAATTTAAAGTTACTTTCTGAACTAGTTTGTTAGTAAGTGTCTCTTTAGCGCCCACCCAAGTTTTATTTCTTATTGAGAGTTTTATTTAAGTTGACCTAGTTTGATGATCAAAAACAAATCATGGAAAAATTAAATCTAAACCAAATTTTTACTATTCCTTAAACTTCTATAACACGTATTACATGTTATTATGTATGTAATGTTTGTTAAGATTTAATTATAACCTTCCTATAATTTCTCTTACTGTTTGGCGTTTCTTGAATGTGGCCATAGTTTCCACTTTAATTCGCGCAGCTTATTGGTTGCTATATATGTATGTATGTATGTATGTATTTTTATTTGTTGCTATTAGCTCACCGATTTTCCCCCGACAATGCAGGTGCGCTGCAATAGGCCCAAATCGCTGGTATTTCGTTTGCTGCGCATTCTCCGGCTGCTGATTTTTTTCCTGCTTCTCGCTTTTCTCTTCAACAACTATTAACAACCGTACACACACATAACACACTGTTTTTTCACTTCTATTACGGAATTTGGAGTATGTATGTATTCGTATTCTTTTCTTGTTTGCTTGAATATTTAATCAGATAACTAAGTGGAAGTACACAGAAAAAAAAGAAGTGTTTCGAGCTGTAGTGAGTTTTTCTTTGCCTACGCGCAACGAAAACCGAATCCCTGGCTAATACTACTTCACTTTGTACCTTTCATCGCGACCGCCGCAGAGATGAAAACCATCACTTCCGGAGGCGCTCCAAGTACTGAGGAATGTAGTAAATACGTGCGTCGGTATTGGTGAGCGCTGTCTGTGTGTGTGTGTGTGCTGCTCTGCCGACGAAAACGGAGCGGCGGCAGAACGGCGGCGACAGCAATAGAAAAGAAGCCAAAGCCAAAAGCACAAGAAAGAAAGAAAAAAAAGCACGCAAAATAAAAGGAAAAGCGAGCGAATGGAGGGGTAAAGTGAAGAAATCCGGGGTGAGGCGTGAAAAACGAGGAAAATGGGCAGCCCACAGTAGGTAGAAAAGAGAGGGAAAGGACTTTGTTATAATACATTCCCCAACTTTGGTCACAAAATCAGTTCCTAATGTGGGAATCACGTCGCCCAGCAGTGAATGGTGACGAAGAAAATAGCAACACACTTAATTCACGACGTATTTATATAAATTTAAACTAAAATAACTGAAACGAGATGATTTTATTGTTTCGCAAATCATCTGAATTTAGATGTAAAAATCTTTCTCTAGCTGTGTTAATAAATTTACAAATTTTGGCATTGAGGTATAAACACCTCCCGTAATATTTTTGTGGTAGTTGCTACTATTCTTCTACCCGCTGTTGTTTTAAAGCGGTGAACTCTTTGTGCCCAGATTTACAGGCACGTCTCATCGCTATCGTATCTTTCTGTGGTCCTTTCATTGGAAAGTGCCAAGTGCCTGTCTCTATCTGCAACTGCAATTTTCCTCCCTTTGTGGCTGCTGCTTTCCCTGCATTTTCGTTTGCCACCCAACTGGTTCTGTCAGTTGCGGGCAAAAACAACTCTGTGACACAGTTTGGAAAGCTGATGTTGCACGTTGCGTGTTGCATGTTGCATGTTGCACACAAGCGGAATTAATCGAACCGCAATCGAACAGCAGTCAATCATGTGATTTCAAGTGCGGTTAGGTTGAGCTAGGTCAGTTTTTAAGACAAATGCGCTTAATATTTATGTAGCCAGTTAAATCACTCAACACAAGATCAGAGGTTAAAGCGATTTTCAATTAGCAGGTATTTGAAGCTAGTTTTAAGTTCATGCTTATCAATTAACCCTAATTGGGTGGCAAATGAACTTCCGTTTTCAGTGTCTGTGTTTCGTTTCGCATTGTGACCAAATCATTTATTAATGAACATCACCCGATGAACCAAGAGAAGTACATTAAAAGAAAGCTTTTCCATTCTAAACACTTGTTGCTAGGCAATTACTTTTTGCATTCCAATTTTAAAGCTTTTTGTTTTCAGTTAATATCTGTGATATGTATCTTTAAAATCATCATCTCTAACAACAAGCTAGATTTTCCCACTTGTTGCAGAGGACTTCTCATTTTGTCTATCATCGTTCTAAGCACACACACACACGCACAGCCACCTACATATGTACACTCTCACTAAAACTTAGCAAGTAAAAGTTAATTTAGGGCTTTCAGCTTTCTTGTGTTTTAGCACAATTTTGGTAATTAATATTTACCAGCAGATTTCTGAGTATCATGTGGGCTCCCCTTTTGTGGGTTTCTACAATATTTCTTGTTTTGCGGCTTCCTTTGTCTTAAGGCGGCTTTTCCGGCAATTTTCGTTACTGCATGTTTCTGTGCGCGCTTGTCCGGTTGTGTCTTCAATGTGTGGGTGTAGTGTGAATGTGTCTGTGTGTGTGTGTGTGTGTGTGTGTGTGTCTTTGGGATACCGTTAACCCGACAACGACAAACGACAGCGAACGGTACCAACTTAAAGTGCCAACAACTTCTGGATGCGAGAAAGCCTTTCTCTCTCTCCAGAGACGCCTCTTCCTCTACTTCTTCATCCTCAATGTGCCCCTCGACGAAAGAGATGGCGATAGTGGCCGTGAGACCGAGAGGGGGCTATCCGAGTGCTTGTGGCGCGAAAGAGAGGGACATAGCAGCCTGACTGGGTAGTTGCTGAGTTATGGACACACACAAAATAGAATCAGCGCACAATTTTTGGCTCGTGACAACGGTAACGAACGCAAAACCGAAGTGCAATAACCACCCCGCATTCCCCGCTAGCCACCGTACACCCGATGCAACAAGAAGTGCAGAGAAAAGCGGGTTATAAATGGTTGAATGGGGGGGGGGGGGGCCTTTGTTGGGTGTTGAAAGATGCAGGGGAAGGGGTAAAAAAAAAAATATGTAGGTACCTTTTGCCGCAAACAAAAACATTTTAAAAAACGCAACCGCGAATCCGAAAAAAATGAGGACCCCGAAAATATTGGAAAGCTTTTTCCTCCTGTGAAAAACGGGCTGGATGGCGGCGCAAAGAGGAAGCTGCTGCCTGCAACAGCTGACAAAAGGCAAAGGACGCTGCCACAGGGGGAAAATGCTCGGAAAAACTGGGGGGCAAAAGTAGTCAGCAAAGTGGGTGGAGAAAAATCTAAAGAACATAGAAGGACGAACGGAAGGAAACCAGGGAAGTTAAGGATACGAAGAGTGTGTGAGCAAACAAAAAGCATAAAGGCAAGCAAAGATGCGGAGAGCAAAAGGCAAAGTGCGTGAAAAAAAAAACTGAAGTACAATTTTGGTTGAATTGTCTGCTAGTCGACGTAAGCGAAAATTCAGGAAAATGTCTCCAAAGTAAACATAACATTTTCCGAATGTCTTGAAAATCAGCCAAAGGATGTCAGCAATTAGACAACCATCTCAAATGCCGCACAACTGACCTGGACGCCGTATGCAAATTGGAATGAAAAAATCCTGAAAGGATGGTTTCAAGACCAGCTTATACTTTATATGGTATGTAACATCATAAATGAGTTTGTTTTCATTTATCCAAGTGGTCAAAGACGATTATGAAAGCGTATGTTTATTATTATACTGCACTTGACACTTGCTAGGACCTGGTACATATGTAAATGCCTGTATACTTTACTATGCACATACCATACATACATAGATGATACACACATGCAGATGGGGGCCAGGTCCAGTTCCAGTGTTGCCATGCCATGATATTAACACAAAGGCAAAACCCAAAAAGCGACGACAAACAAAACCAGCCAACCGAAGTGGAGTTGCGCTCGTCATAGCGTCATTGCCGACATCGTAGCCATCGTGTTAATGGGTTGGCGGCTGCCGACAATTTTCCACGATTTTCCACCAATCCTCCAACGATTCGCCACCCGGGCATTCGCAATACAACCCAACCCCCCCCCCCCACACACCCATCACCACCACCACCGCACCACCACATTTCTCGCCCAGAAATTCCTGATTGAGGACCATCGTCGTCGTTTGTTCCTTGAGCTCCTCATGTCCAAGTGCACTGGTGTGCGTGTGTGCAGCGCGCGCATCCTGCACTCATGCAACTCACGCATCCCGCACACTCACACACACACACACACACACACAAACACCTTCGGCCAGGACATATTCACACAGTTATAGCACAGGCTCACCGATACAAAGATACAAATAGCCAGAGTGCTCCAACATTTCAATAGTTTGGCTAGCACAGTGGCCCCCAAAAATTATGGCAGACGATGAAAAAGTATTCAGTTATTATCGATAACCATTCCGACCAAATCATCGATATTATCGATAATTTATAAATATTTAATGTGGGTCACTTATCAATTGAGCACTAATTAAGTTTTTCAGATCTAGAATTTGTTTTGAATCAAATATGGCAGATAGCGATTATGGATACTTCACTTATTAGCCATACTCTCGATGTGTGCAAGTGCTGCCAACTTTATGCTCTTTCACTCTGTCTCCCTCCTCCCTCCCGTGTCCATCTCCCTCGCACATCGGGCTCTAGAACAAAAGATTTTGACCAGGAGGAATTTGAAGGAGTTACCCAACCATCAACGTGTGTTGACTGGGAATCGAGTTATTATGTGATTCCCCCTCGGCGTGATTACGTGAGTAATTCCCAATGTTCGCCCATGGGAAGACCAGCTTGAAAGGGTTAAGATTGAGCCTAAGGTGGAATGGATCAATGGCCATGATGGTTATGGCTGATGATGTTTGATTGAAAGGTAATGCAGCCGGTAAGACAGTTAAATTGCCGGAGTGTTTGACCGGAATCATTTGCCAATTAAAGAGGCATTGCAGAAAGAGACTTTTTGCATTAGGCCACCACCTAAGAACCATTTGTATTTCAACTCCTCACTTAAATGCCGTTTAAAGTCACTTAAATTCCCAATTTCTTATGTGTAAACGAAATATTTAAAAATCGCCGTTAGACTGCAAGGAGGTTTTGATTTATGTATGTATACCCAAAAACTAAACTAATCTCCCAGGGACGGGTGGGGGTCAAAGGGGGTCCACAAATCAAAGTGCCCCCTGGGAGGTGAGAAGTGGGTGGGTTGGGTTCCAAGAAGGAGTGTGGAGAAGGGGTGGGGGGGTACTTTCTAGGGCGAGGCATTGCAACCGTCAGCTCGTCATCATAGTTGTTTGGTTGCATTTGGCTAACAAAAAGGGAGGAATGGGGGCTTTGGAAAATTCCAAAAGGGGGGTTTTCGGTTGGGGTGGCGAGTGGGAAAATTCAGTGCGAGAAGGTTTATCGAGGGGTGTGGGGGTGTGGGAAGGGTATGACTTTTCCTCTGTATGTAATAGACACAAAACCGAGGCTCCGAGGCTGTTTGAAAAGCTCTGTGTTGAATTGGGAGGGAGCTCCCTTTTTGTTGTTGCGCGTTGCAGACTGTTGGTGTTGCAGGTTGCTAGTTGCTATCGCTGTTGTTGCTGCTGCAGTTGCAGCAGTTGACTGCTGCCTGGAAGTGGGAAAACTAAACTACAACAGCAACAAAACATTTTGCTAAATACACACTGGAAATGGCAGTCTCCACTTTCCACCTCCATCGCTCTAGCTTCCTCTCTCTCTCCCCATCTCTCTCTCTCTCTCTATTGCGCCCGTCTCTTTCTGCCACAGATGCTGCATGTTGCACATTGGAAAACTAAGCCCGCCACGGAAAGTGAGAAGGTGGAAAAAATACAGAGGGCGGTGAAAACAGAGCTCTCTTGCCATCAGTTCCTCTTCTATTTTCACCAAAATATAACAAAAGGCAAAAAGAACCCAAATGGAACGACAAAAACAACAATAAAAGTTCGAAATATTCGCGGATTTTTTTTGGAGAATACAGATATGTGTGTATATATGAGATATGAGCAGGACAAGAAGTATGGCGAAAAACGTGATAAAGTAGCTAAAATGAAGGACAGAGATTAGCTGTTACCCGTTTCCCAGTTTATTTAAATATTTGACGTCATCATCATTTTAATATTCATTGCATTTTCTTCAATAACTAAAGATTATCACTTACATTTATATATGTGTTAAAGTGCTTTTTAACAGCTTAAAATTTTTAAAGTGGAATTCCAAAACTCACCTGCAAAATAAAAGAATTATTTTTTTAATATTACATTATGAATTGAAACTGTTAATATAAGCCCGACCACATATTTCATTGAAGTTATCTTATAACTCTCTCCAGAGACTATTTAAAAAGTCGAGGCATTTCAAATGATTCGAAAAGTATCCAAGAGTTGAACCCCAAGATTGCGAATTGTTTTTTGTTTTCTTTTTTTTTTTTTTTTTGTCTTGCGAGATGAACAACAATGCGAAACTGGGAGAGGGTGGAGGCAATGCTGGCTGAGGGGCAGAGGTGAGACAGATGACGACGACGACGACGACGACGACAGATGGTCAAGAGGAATGTATCTGTATCTGCATTTGCGGCTGCTGCCTACGGCTCGCGCATATGTGTGCTTGTCCGTGTGTATCTACAACATAACACAAATCAAAACTTGGCTGAAACTGCAGGCGGAGGCTGCTGATATGGTCACTGTTGCTGTTGCTATTGCTATTGCTGTTGCTATTGCTATTGCTGTTTGCTGCTGCAGCTTGCCCCATCGACAGCAGCAACAACGAAACTTAACTGAACTGAACGGAAGGCTGTGAGGCACATACATAACTAATAGATACATAAAGCCGTATCTTTTGGGTGAATGAACTGTAATGAGAATGTGAACCTAGGCAACAACAACTAGCGACGAGCAACCGGCAACCAGCAACCAGCGATGTTGTCGTCGTCTCAGCCGCAGCAACAGCAGCAACATCAGCAACAGCAGCAACAGCAGCAACATCAGCAACAGCAGCAACATCAGCCCATTGCAAATGCCGAGAATTGCAACGCAATGTGCACAATTAGAGGTGTTGTTGTTGTTCTGCTGCTGCTATTTTATCCTGTTGTTATTCTCTTTGAAGTTGTTGTTGTTCACTGCTGTTGTTTAAGGTTGTTGCTGAAATTTCTAGTGGCTTTTAGACTCATTCTAATCGCTGGGTAATCCAACTTTTCATGCTTGTAAATATTTCGCTTAAATAATATTAATAATTGTTGATGAAAAAAAGTGATTTTTTTTTATCAGAGAGATGCGCATTTTTAACCAAAAGCTAACAACCATATATTTACGTTCCGTTTTCAGTTCATAAATTGAAAGTGCCGTGTGGAAATCTTCCAAATTAAACAGGGAGTGCAACCAGGGTTGCCACGCACCACCAAAAGGAAACTAGTGAACTTTTTGCAAGACAAAATATTGCCTGGCTGGTGCACCACACTCGCACATACATATATATATATATATAGGCAAAATACCAACAGCAAAAGGACACGAAGAAAGCGTAAAGCAAAAGGGGATAAATAAAAGTGGAGACAGGGGAGTAAGATGTGGAGTAAATGGAAAAAGGTTTTTTGAAACCAGGAAAATGTGCAAGGGTTATGAGTTGCCATACTCACTCTCAATTATTTAACATATTGCACAAATGCACGCAACAACAGAATATTTTGCAAAAAGGGGAGAAAAAAAAGGGCAAAGGGCAAAGGGATAAGACGGGCGGGTCCTTCGTTGTTCCTTGAAGGTAAGGAGACAGGCAGTTACATTGCAAAGTGCAAAAGTTTCACAACAAAATTGAATTTTTAATTCGCTTTGCACACAAAGCAAATAAAAGAGGGAAACACAAAAGAAAAGTAGTGAGAGGGAGTAGTAAAAGTTTTAAAACATCAAAAGCAGATGGTATATAAACATATATTTTGCCCAAAAACTTCTATTGTAACCCCACATTTGCAACACACTCACAAAAACTAAATGAAAACTTAAGTTTTTTTTTTTTGCAAATTTTTAACAAGAGATTGAAAATAAAGTGTAAAATGTAAAATGTTCTCATGAACCCCAGAATATCATATGAATACTTTATGTTCGTATTCATTTCCTAAATAGAATCATAAAAGGAAAGGTCAGCGTTGAAAAGGAGTGCGTCTTTAAAGATGTAGGACGTGTCCTGCTTCTAAAATACATATATTTCTAGTTTGAAGTTTCTTAAAAGTATTTATTTCATTCCGCGCTAAACGCCGTTCTTCAAGAAACCAACCAAATAAGTATGCTCCAAAAATGAGCCTGCTAAATCGGGGAAAGCTTGTCGCGGAAAAGTGAAAGAAGGAAATGCGATTGAGGGAAACTAACAAGGAGCTGAGCTGCCGATACATGGCGGATACACACAGTGGAGGCATAGATGTGCTCTATGTACCAGAAACGAATGCCGCCGCCATCGCCATCGCCATCGCCACCGCCAACACCAGATACATATGTATGTGTATGTATATGCATCCTGATATACGTATATCTGCATCTGCATCCGCATCCGCATCTGGAGCCGAGAGCAGTCTGTATCTGTATCTGTATATCTGCATCTGTAGCCGCGCCACAAGGGGGGGGGGGTCGAGATCGGGCGGATGCGGGGCTTATAACTATGTGCAAAGTGCCGGGGAAATGGAATAGCCTGTAGCCTGTATAGCCTCTGCCTGGGCAATGTTTCGATGGTTTCGGACCCCGCACCTATTAGTACCGCCCACAATATCCAGCCATCTATCCATCCCACCCATTCCATTCCATCCCATTCCATTCCATCCCATTCTAAGTTCTCCGTGCTCTCAAAACTAACTGGTTGCCACTGGAGGCATCCGGCTGAAATGCGTCGAGCTGCGTTGCCATGCAGTCGGCGAGCCACCGAGGCACTACACTAAGCTACCCAGCCACAGAGCCGCCCACCCACAGGACACACACAGAGCCACCCACACACACACACACACACACACACAGGGGGCAGGAGCAGAAGCAGGACACACGGAGATGAGCACGTGAGTTGGTACTGTGAGTTGGCCAAAGCATTGATATGAAAGTATACAGTACGACTTTCCTAAGTTAGCCAATAAAACTAGCTAAAGCATGCAGTGTTAATTCGAAGGACGATTAATATTGGGTGAGTTTCTTAAGCTGCCTGAGTAGAATGGACGGCATACCGATCTCAAAACCAACAAATTGTCATGAACATTCATACAGTGGAAGAGCACATCGTGTACATGCGTACTTCTTCAGTAATATTTAAGCATAACAATGATAACCATTTAGCAATAAATAGCCCCCCAAAAACCGCAACGAAACCCCCCGCATAGCATCACAGTGAAGCCTCGCTGAGGCATCAGCCCTAATCCGCTAATTTTCAATTGCCAAATCCATGCGAAAATCGTAATCTCCGTGCTGTGAATATGGCTTATATATGTTGCATGCATCTGTGTCGTTTGGGGGGTTTTATGACTGGCAAATGTTGGACAAACACTGAGGAGACCACAGAGTTGTACATACAGAACGGGCGACAGGCAACGAGGGAAGTTTATAAAGTTCCCAGACTACTTGACAACGGGCAGGAAGTGTATATTATATATTTTAATTACATTTCAGATTGAATGCCGTAGACTGCTTGTAAAAATTGAAATAAGTTATATAAGCTGAAGTTTTAAAACCGCCCTCGCCTCATTATAAATGTGTGCTTTTGAGCGAACGAGCGAGTGTGTCTGTGTGTGTGCACACACACACATCTTTGTGTGGGGTGTGGGTACATCCTTTATAAGCAAACAAAATGCAATTATATAAATATGTATAATGCGATGGCCAACGATTCTCATTATACAAAAGCCACACTTACATGCACACACACGCTTGAATTATGGCAAGTGTGTGTGTGTGTGTGTGTGTGTGTGTGTGTGCGTTGAGCGGCATATACTTAACGCATATTATATTAGTTCCTGGTCTATATGTCAGCGCCTCCCCCTCATTTATGTACATAGAACACATACATATGTATGCATATACATATATACATATTTAGCTCAAATTATTGCAGGCAGCTTCTAATCTGTTCGCAAATGCCTCTCGCCCTTCCCCCCCCCCCCCCCGCCCCCCTTCAACCAACCAAAAATGCAAATTAACCAAATTAAAAAGTCGAACATGTTTTACACGTGAGCCATTCGGCTCACGCACTTAACCTATTGATTCGCTGCAAATAAAACTACACAGCACATGACAATCATAGGGTTAATTACCTAAGGCATACGAAAGTTTAATGCAGATTATAATCTTTACTAAGCAAACATAGAGCGTGAACCCATAACATTTACCTGATATTTCGTAAATATTCTAATGTAATCATTTCGCATCCAACGTGTATGAAACAATTGCATATCACATCACCCCTCATTAACATATTTTTACGTGCTTCGCTGTCAACATACACGGCGTATGCGTAATACTGATTCTCTAAGACTGCGTTTTTTGGCAGCACCAAAAACTTCGCACAGCGGGGCCAAGCTACATTTTCCAGCTCAAAGAAGCTGGGGTCGGAAAAATCGAATTTTTGAAATTTGAAAGCTGGAATCGTTTGCCCATTTTTTGCCCATGTTTGCCCACCAATTAGTTTTTTTTGCCCACGTCCAGTTTTTGAGATATGAATTTTCGAAAAAGTTCGAAAATTTTCGAAAATCAAAAATTTCGCTTTTTTCAAATTTTTTTTTTTTAAATCGCAATAACATCGTTTGCCCACGTTTGCCCACCCTTTAGAATTTTGAAAAAATTTATACTTTAGGAAATATAAGGCTTTTAAGTTTACCTCGGTCTAATCAGAGAGTAAATCGTTTGCCCATCTCTTAAAACCAAATATTATCAACAAAAAACGTTTGCCCAACCATTATTATTAGTTTTTATCGTTTGCCCACCCTTTAAAAAACCTTTAACAAAAATTTTTTTTCGATTGCCCACATTTAAAATACAACCAATTTCCTTAGCCCACCTCTTTAAAATAAAAATTTCCAATAAAAAACGTTTGCCCACCATTTAAAACTAAATAATTTCGATTGCCCACCTTTTAAAACTAAATAATTTCGTTTGCCCATCCTTTAAAATTCATTTTTAACGTTTGCCCACCCTTTAAAAATAAATGATTACGTTTGCCCACCCTTTAAAATTTGTTTTTTTCGTTTGCCCACTCTTAAAACTAAATAATTTCGATTGCCCACCTTTTAAAACTAAATAATTTCGTTTGCCCATCCTTTAAAATTCATTTTTAACGTTTGCCCACCCTTTAAAAATAAATTATTTCGTTTGCCCACCCTTTAAAATTTGTTTTTTTCGTTTGCCCACTCTTAAAACTAAATAATTTCGATTGCCCACCTTTTAAAACTAAATAATTTCGTTTGCCCATCCTTTAAAATTCATTTTTAACGTTTGCCCACCCTTTAAAAATAAATTATTTCGTTTGCCCACCCTTTAAAATTTGTTTTTTTCGTTTGCCCACTCTTAAAACTAAATAATTTCGATTGCCCACCTTTTAAAACTAAATAATTTCGTTTGCCCATCCTTTAAAATTCATTTTTAACGTTTGCCCACCCTTTAAAAATAAATTATTTCGTTTGCCCACCCTTTAAAATTTGTTTTTTTCGTTTGCCCACTCTTAAAACTAAATAATTTCGATTGCCCACCTTTTAAAACTAAATAATTTCGTTTGCCCATCCTTTAAAATTCATTTTTAACGTTTGCCCACCCTTTAAAAATAAATTATTTCGTTTGCCCACCCTTTAAAATTTGTTTTTTTCGTTTGCCCACTCTTAAAACTAAATAATTTCGATTGCCCACCTTTTAAAACTAAATAATTTCGTTTGCCCATCCTTTAAAATTCATTTTTAACGTTTGCCCACCCTTTAAAAATAAATTATTTCGTTTGCCCACCCTTTAAAATTTGTTTTTTTCGTTTGCCCACTCTTAAAACTAAATAATTTCGATTGCCCACCTTTTAAAACTAAATAATTTCGTTTGCCCATCCTTTAAAATTCATTTTTAACGTTTGCCCACCCTTTAAAAATAAATTATTTCGTTTGCCCACCCTTTAAAATTTGTTTTTTTCGTTTGCCCACTCTTAAAACTAAATAATTTCGATTGCCCACCTTTTAAAACTAAATAATTTCGTTTGCCCATCCTTTAAAATTCATTTTTAACGTTTGCCCACCCTTTAAAAATAAATTATTTCGTTTGCCCACCCTTTAAAATTTGTTTTTTTCGTTTGCCCACTCTTAAAACTAAATAATTTCGATTGCCCACCTTTTAAAACTAAATAATTTCGTTTGCCCATCCTTTAAAATTCATTTTTAACGTTTGCCCACCCTTTAAAAATAAATTATTTCGTTTGCCCACCCTTTAAAATTTGTTTTTTTCGTTTGCCCACTCTTAAAACTAAATAATTTCGATTGCCCACCTTTTAAAACTAAATAATTTCGTTTGCCCATCCTTTAAAATTCATTTTTAACGTTTGCCCACCCTTTAAAAATAAATTATTTCGTTTGCCCACCCTTTAAAATTTGTTTTTTTCGTTTGCCCACTCTTAAAACTAAATAATTTCGATTGCCCACCTTTTAAAACTAAATAATTTCGTTTGCCCATCCTTTAAAATTCATTTTTAACGTTTGCCCACCCTTTAAAAATAAATTATTTCGTTTGCCCACCCTTTAAAATTTGTTTTTTTCGTTTGCCCACTCTTAAAACTAAATAATTTCGATTGCCCACCTTTTAAAACTAAATAATTTCGTTTGCCCATCCTTTAAAATTCATTTTTAACGTTTGCCCACCCTTTAAAAATAAATTATTTCGTTTGCCCACCCTTTAAAATTTGTTTTTTTCGTTTGCCCACTCTTAAAACTAAATAATTTCGATTGCCCACCTTTTAAAACTAAATAATTTCGTTTGCCCATCCTTTAAAATTCATTTTTAACGTTTGCCCACCCTTTAAAAATAAATTATTTCGTTTGCCCACCCTTTAAAATTTGTTTTTTTCGTTTGCCCACTCTTAAAACTAAATAATTTCGATTGCCCACCTTTTAAAACTAAATAATTTCGTTTGCCCATCCTTAAAGGGTGGGCAAACGTTAAAAATGAATTTTAAAGGATGGGCAAACGAAATTATTTAGTTTTAAAAGGTGGCAATCGAAATTATTTAGTTTTAAGAGTGGGCAAACGAAAAAAACAAATTTTAAAGGGTGGGCAAACGAAATAATTTATTTTTAAAGGGTGGGCAAACGTTAAAAATGAATTTTAAAGGATGGGCAAACGAAATTATTTAGTTTTAAAAGGTGGGCAATCGAAATTATTTAGTTTTAAATGGTGGGCAAACGTTTTTTATTGGAAATTTTTATTTTAAAGAGGTGGGCTAAGGAAATTGGTTGTATTTTAAATGTGGGCAATCGAAAAAAAATTTTTGTTAAAGGTTTTTTAAAGGGTGGGCAAACGATAAAAACTAATAATAATGGTTGGGCAAACGTTTTTTGTTGATAATATTTGGTTTTAAGAGATGGGCAAACGATTTACTCTCTGATTAGACCGAGGTAAACTTAAAAGCCTTATATTTCCTAAAGTATAAATTTTTTCAAAATTCTAAAGGGTGGGCAAACGTGGGCAAACGATGTTATTGCGATTAAAAAAAAAAAAATTTGAAAAAAGCGAAATTTTTGATTTTCGAAAATTTTCGAACTTTTTCGAAAATTCATATCTCAAAAACTGGACGTGGGCAAAAAAAACTAATTGGTGGGCAAACATGGGCAAAAAATGGGCAAACGATTCCAGCTTTCAAATTTCAAAAATTCGATTTTTCCGACCCCAGCTTCTTTGAGCTACATTTTCCGACGATGATGAGGATGTAAAATTTAAATAAATTACAAATATATAACCAAAAAGAAAACAAACCTAAAGCAATAGCAAAATGAAGATGGTGGGTGTGCGGCTGCTGGAAATGGCAACAAAAAAAAAAAAAAAAAAAAATAGAAAAGAAAAAAATGGGAAAAATAAGGCTAAGGGTGTTATGCGTGGGCAGCCCCGCCCCATTTCCACCCTCCTCGCCCAGCTGACGCCCACTCGAAGTATATAAAAACGAAACATGCTGAAAATTCTTACATAAGCACGAAGAGAAGACTCTCAAGGGGCGTAGGAAAAACAGGGACATTGCAAGGGGAAGTGCTTTTGCGCACCACCCAAGCCCCTACCAAAAATGTTTCTCGCAGTGTTTGTGTGAGCTGCATACATTAACAACAACAGCAACAACAAAAGCAGTGCCAGCCACCGTAAATATTGAAAAATTCCATATCCGTTGTGATGTCAACTCATAAAAAAAAACAAAAAAAAAAACGCCGGCAGATGGCGGCACCGACGAATGCGAACCCCCTTGGAAAACCCAACCGATCCCAAAAATCCTCTCTATAAAATCCACCCATCCCCACACCTCTCTCCTTTCTCCTTTGTATCAGCACAAGAAAAAGCGAGAAATAAGTAAAATAAAATGAAAAAAGTACGTGCATATACATATGTATAGAGAGAAGGAACATACATATATGGTATTGTCCTCTAGGGGGCGCCAGTGAGCCGCAGTTGTCGTCGCCTTTTGTGGACATCAAAAGCCTAAAATCTCCCGAAAACCCCAACCCAGTTCTAGGACAACCCACCACACTTTTCCATCGCTCAAAAGCTCCGTAGAGCAAATTTCACTCTAAACGAAACATTTCCACCTGATTACTTAATTAAATTGATCCACTAGTTTTGAGTATATTCAATTAAGATGAGAGATAAAAAGCAAAGGATTGAAAACATATATGCTGGTATGATTTCAAAATATTAAAATGTTAAATGAATGCTTATTTGAAAATTTCGGAAACTATTCTGGAACAACTTTTATCTGAGAAGAGTGAAAAAATTAAAAAAAAAAAAAAATACAAACGTTGGCTTTTGTTGTTAGAAGTTTATGAAGTTTAATTTAATTTCTTAAATTAAATTCTTTAATTTGACCCAGATTCTGCTATTTAATCTTTAGGTCAACCTAAAACGTCTAGAATTTCATATCTTGCAATAGTGCTTAATTTCCTAGCATTCATTTAAGGTTTTTTTTTTTGTCTCGCACTTGAACTCGGTCTACCAGCTTTTCTTTACCCTTTTTTTTTCTCTTCCTCTTATCTTCTGTTAAGTAACAGTCATTTTTGGAGAGACGTGTCGTTTTAACAGCTCAAGGAAAGAAAAAAGTACTTTTGCATTTTAGGTCAGGTCGCACTCGCAAAATCTATGCAGCAGCAGCGACGCATGACTAGTTTTTGCCTTTTTTTCTCCCCATCTTCTTTTTGTTCGCTTCTTTCTCCGCCTCCTTTTCTAGCTCGCCCCTCTTCTATGGCCTTTTCTTCTGTTGTCGTGAGCTGGCAGCGTATAATTTTCATGGCAAGTTCATTGAACTTGCGAATTTTTTTCACCTTACTTCGAATTATTTTTTTTGTGGTGTATTTGATTTTTTTTATCGGAATGGCCAAGAATTATGTGGCAGTATAAGAAGTAGCCGGAGAAGATGAAGAGCTAGAGAAAAGAGAATTTAGGGTTTCTAGTTGTGCCACTCAGGCTTCAATATTTTGATCAGTCTCTATAAAAAAAAATGGTAATTTCAGGCCATAACATACAATATACAGATATATATATATATAAAGAAGAAATATGTTATATGTTTTAATATTCCATGAAAAATGCTTATTCAATTGACCATTTTTATTTTCCTCTCAATCACGAATCTCTTTTGATTTTATTTACTAACCTTAAAGCGGCTCATTTTCCGCTGTTTTACCACAGGCATCTCGTTGTTTCTTTCCTTTTCTCGCCGCCTCTTTTTATTTCTTTCTCTGGTTTTGTTTGTTTTTTGGTTTGTGCTTTCTGCTTTTGATTTTGAGATTCCAGCTTTTCTTGGATTCCCTATTTTAATGTATTTATTTAACACGAACTTGTGATCTTTACTTTATTTACTACTTATGTGGGGATCTTAACAATTTGTATTTTATTTTACACATTGTTTTATTTTTTATTATCTTTATTCTTTCAACTGATATTTTTTCTGAATTTTTTAATTTTTTATTTTAATTCTATTCTTGTGGAGCAATTTGGTTTTTGTGGCACACGTTTTTCACAGATTTCTTTTCATATTTTAAATTTCCATAGTTTCTTGTTGTATACTTGTTCTAATACATTTTTGCACTATCAAGCACTGCACGGAAAAAAAATTTGTTCAAAAAAATCAGAAGAGAAATTGCATTTTCTGCAATGGCCTTTCGCTCTTTTCCGTTAGCTTCCTTCGCTTCTTTTGTTCTCTTGCTCTCTTCGTCGCGCCGATGACAACAACAAGCGGTGATACGATAACGATAACGATTACAGCGGCTAAAACAGAAACTCCATTGAGGCGTGGAAAAGTGTGGAAATGTGCGCCGCTGTAAAACCACTTTTCCGCCTTCTCTTCGCTTTTAGTTGCCAGTCCGTTTTGTGGCTAATTTTTGCCGGATTTTCTTTTTGCAACTTCTTCTGCTTTACCGACGTCCCTCGAGCTTTGCTCCGCTTTCTCTGACTGCTTCTTAGTCTTCCTCGTCTGCTGGTTTTTCTCCTCTTGGTTGTTTTTGTTGTTGTTGCTTAGAAGGCGAAAAATCGGAAAAGACAAACAGGACAACTGCGATAAACGACAACGAGAACGAACCGCTTACAACTGCCGGTGAACGTCGCCAAAAACGCAGCTTCGACGTCCTCTGTCGCTGCCTCTACCGCAGCCGCTGCTGGCGTCGACTGCGGCAGCGAGGTCTCGCTGCCGAAAAGCTGTTGTTTTTGTTGCCCTTTTTTTACATATGCTTGGAAAAATCCTTACTCTTGTTTCTGGACCTCTCATTCTACGCAACTTTTATGTTTGAAAATTACCGTAATTTCCAACACACGTATGGATGTGTGTAAATAAAAATCGATTTTGGTCACTTATTGTTTAAAACAATCCTTGATCAACTTTAACTATTAGTTGTGTTTAAAATAATAATACTTTCAGTCAATATTATATAGTTTTAAGACAATGAAAACATTAAACGTTTATGAAAGGACTTGCTTGTAAGACAATATATTTTTGTGGTATAGAATGTGTGGATTAATGTAGATCGTCAATATCACACACATACTCTAATGTTTGATTTATAATACTATACATATGCGTATACATATGTACATATATTTTTGTATCGTTATATTATGATGACGTTACAATTTAAAATAAGAGTAAATAAATTTGAGTAAATATCATTTTGATTTTCTAATCTTTTTTATTCGTTTGGACTTTCCTTGAAAGAAAAATAAACAGGAGGAACGGCGACGTCGACGCTGGCAGAGCGAACAGCGCCCGACCTACGACCACATTAAAAGAGTGAGCAAAAGAGAGGGCGAGAGAGCGCGAGGAAGAGTAAAGCTAAAAGAATGGCAAAAAATAAAGGGAGAGAGAGAGACAGCAGGCGAAACGTCAGTGGCAATGTTAGTAACATGCGGAAGTGCATTGCACGCTGTTATTTTCGCTTTCTGTTTTCCCGCTGTTATCGATATCTCGTTATGGGCCGCCGATATTTGAAAAGCATTTCGCAGTCAGCGAAATAGCAATGCTTGTACATTTATCACCAGATATGGCTAGTAACAAATTTTACAGGTAACAGACATTAAATACCGTATATTAAACAAAATATTTAAATTTTCAAACAAAAAATTGTTGAATATTAGTGCCACTTTTGCTATTGAAACGGGCTTTCTCCGCTGAATCTTCTGTCAGCTGTTCTTTTATTTGCACTTTCATACCAATACACTGAAAAATAAAGAGCAGAGACGTGGCAGAATGCAAAAAGGAAAGCAGCAGTGCCCGAAAAAACCAAATAGACCAAAAAAAAGAAAAGTGGGTGGTGTACAGGCATTCCGAGAGTTTCTCAGGTGGGTGGTGCGAATATGCCTATGTATGTGTCCGTGGTCCCATCTTTATGTGCTCTTATGTACAGCTAGTGCCGTGCATTTATGTATTGGCTGTGCTTGTGTGTGTGTGTGTGTGACGAAATGTTGACAACAACAACAACATGCTGCAGCGACAAGGTGAGGACCATGTGTGCGTCTGTGGTAGTGCTGCGATTAAGTCCTACACTGACAAAAAAAGGGTGACACCATGCTATTGAATCAAATCGAATCCACAAATATATTCTGAGCTGTAGTCCAAGGTACAATAAGGCTCTAAATTAAAAAAAAAAACCCTTGAGTTAGGGTCATTGAGTTGCTTTCAATATGAATTGAATACAAACTGCCTGGGCGATTTGTTTTGGTGTGTGCGCCATAGAAGAGCAGCTCAGAAGTGGGTGTAATAAAGGGGTGGGGTGGTGAACAAGGGTTGGGTGGCTACCATACCACATCTTCCCCCAACAAACTCCACACCCCCCCCCCCCCCCAACGCCCATCACAGAAACACACACACACACAACCACATCTTTGCATTATCCCAACAATTTTACCCATTTTCCTCCCAATTTCTCTGTTTCTCTTATTCTCTCTTCACCCATCCGCCGATGCTAATTTATTTTCGCTTTTTTCCACATTTTCATACCTCCTCTTGCGCTTCAAAGCGGCACAAAGCCAAGAAAGAAGTGCAAAAAAGAAAACATTAAGGGGCAAAAACTTCGGAAAAGCATCTGCAACAACAACTGCATCTGCATGTGCATCTCGACGAAACAAGAAAAGTTCCAAAGTGCAATAACCGTTTGCCATTAACCCTTCGACGGCCCCAGGGGCCAGCCCATTGACAGCCAATCGCGGCGATCTATGCGACGTCATACACAGCGAGAATTTGGGGGGCGAATAAGGGGGCCAACTCAATAATGGCGAACCAAATTGAAAAGAAGCAAAATAGCCCAGGCATTACATAAAAAATAACATACTTTGTATTTGTTCATATAAATAAATAAATATAAATTCTACAATATCATTCGCACTTACCCGCACTCCAGTAATTCGAGACTCCAGAAGCTCGAGTTTCCGCGGATTTAGTGAAGTTTGAAATTGATCCATTACTTTGTGATTATAAGCGCCGATAGGAATTTGTTTTTTTTTTTGTTTTCGATTCAGATACAAAAGTTTTTCTGAAATTTTTCTTTTAGCTCGTGGTTGGTTTAGTTATTCAATATTTTAATATTGATCGATTGCAAATGTCGGCAACGAGTGCGACAAGATTTGTCAGAGCCATGGCAATAATAAAGTGACAAATTCATCTGAAAAAATTAATAAATAACAATTTAATATCACTAATTTGCCACATGCATATTTTTAGCACGCACTGTGTGGCTTATATAAAGGCCCCTATCTAAAGGCATTTCATCTTATCAACGTTTTTGTTTTGCTCATAGCAGCAAACAAGAAATTACCAAATATGTATTGTATTATCAATTGAGTTTCAGTGAAATAATTGTGTGTGCTATAATTGAATGCAAGCAGAGGTTTTGCCAAAACCTGGCCATGTTTAGGTATTTCATTAAAAACACGCTCATAAACTACACTTGTATAATTGAAAAACTTGGCATCCTTTTAAATGCAATACGCTTTTATTGGGAAATTTCTCAATATGATTTAAACAACATTTCAGCCCGCCTAAGGGTTAATGTTCCAAGATGAAATCCCAATAGGTTTTAGTTCGAATCTTTCCCTTTTCCGTCTTCTTCTTGGCGCTTTTGTTGTTGCCCTGCCTGCGCTTTAGAGATCGGCATCTCGAATCTCCAATTGGAGTGAGGTTTTTTGTTATTTTCCTTTTGCACTCGGCGAGAAAATGCAGGGCAAAGAGCGAGTCTGATAGCGGGAAGGAGCAAAATGAACGACCCAACAACTAGCCGTACTAATTGGCATACACACATGCCACGCCTCCAACTGCTCCTAAGTGCACACACACACACACACACACACATACACACATGTGCATAAGTTTTTTTGAATTGTTACCGGTGCCAATTTGTTTTTGCGAGTGTATTTATTTGAATTTACTTTTATTCGCGTGAATATGTGTGAGTGCGAGAGAATTAAATCGCCGGCTGAGATAAAATAAAAGTCACTACAACAATAACAACAATGCTATTCACTCGCCTCTCGCTCGCACACGCTTCGCTTTTCGTTTGCTTTGCTTTGCGTTGCCTTTTTTTTCCGTTGTTTCCCCCCCACCCCTCTCCGTTTTTGCACACAACGCTGCGAGGTTAAGTTTGCGATTTTAGGAATTGTACGATTTCTACGGCTTTTCCGACATCGACATCACATTTAGAGGAACGAGAGGTGTTTACCATGCCATTTGGTGTGGCGAGCATATATCTTCCGCTTCCGATCGGATCGGCGATTGTCTTAAACTTTCAGAGGCTGCAACTATAGCTTTTTGTTGTTCTTTTTTTTTTTTCTTTCGCTTTTGTTTCTTTGGGATTTGGGTTTGTGGCGTGGCACTGTCGGCACGACACTTAAGGGTTAAGGTTAAGGGCCAATCGCCATGATTCCCAAATGTGTTTACTTCGGTTTTCCACAGCCGATTTTTGTCTATTTTCACAGTAAAAAAAATATTCACAATATTCACACGAACGCACACACGCAGAAATGGCCTAAAAATATACTGTAAGTTGGTGTAAAAAAAATACCGAAACGAGTGTGCAAAGAAGCCATCTGGCGGAACGATGAGTGCGCTTAACATGCACAGTTGTGTCTGTTAAAGTAGCAGTTTAGCGGTCACTTGTTACTTAGCGTGTGCACCAACCATAGTTATCGGATACTTAAACCGCTCGCCAGCGAGTGCACAACTCGCTCGCTCGCCTATCGAGTACATCAACCAGCAAAGCGAGTACACCCACCAGCCTTAGCGATCACACCCACCTCAATATAAGACGGAACTTATTGGTATTTTTGTGTTATTCTTAGTGATGCTTGTGCTTGGTATAATTGATCGATGGCAGAGCGGTCACATTGGTGCACCTCTGTGGTATTTTTCCACTTTCACACTAGTTTCTTTCAAGCAAGCAAAACCAACGGAACTTTAATTGCGGTGTGCGGCGAACGAGAAGAGAAACCGAAAAGCAGCCAATTTACTGTTGCGTTCCGATCCTGTTAATTCATCAGTTGCCGATTCTCCGATCGCGCCTGTAACTTTTTTGTTTAGTTTAGTGCATCAAGTGCGAGATAACACAGCAAAGCAACAACAAACGAAGCGACAGGCCAAAGCGGACGCGCAAAATACAATAAAAAGGAAGGAAGAAAACGAAGTACGCAAAAAGGAGGAAAGAGAAGCAAAAGCATTTACAGCTAAAGCATTATAGAGTGATTACGCATATTTCGTATGTTGTTCTTCATGATGTCTGCCGTGTGGAAAGATTCTTTCTTTTTATCTGGGTGTATACACCGATGAAATCCCAGAAAGGAATATACACAGGGGTTTTTTGTTTCATAAACAAAATTTGTAAAAGCCGCCAAAAGGCGCCGCTGCCGGCGTTGCAGTCGACGTCGAAGAAAGTGGATGTGTGTGTGTGTGTGTGTATATGTGTGTGAGCAAAGCAAGAGGTGAAAAAAAAACTCAGCAGTGAAATCTTTCTGCTGCTATTTGCTTTGTTGAATATTTAAATGTAAACTAAATAAAAGGTATTGCGCTTGGCATTTTTGTGTGTGTGCTCCATTCAGCAAAATAAAGGAAAGGAGCGGACTGATGAGCACACGGAGAGCGAGAGATAGAGAGAGAGAGAGAAAGAAAAGGAGAAGGGCGGCGAGAGCCTTTTATCAACGGCTATCAGCAGAAATATTTGTTGCCGCACCCCGCTTGACCTTATTCTCTCTCGCTCTCGCTGCCGCTCTCTCCTGCTTTATCGCCCTCTCTTTTTGCGGGGTGTGCAAGGTGCAGTCGCCGCCCGCATTTTGCGCGTTGACTCATACACACAAACACACACACACAAGCAAGCACGCACACGCCCCCATCGCCCCTTTGCTTTTTAAACTTCTCTTTATCCCAATTCCGCTTTGGGATCTCGTTTACGCCGCTCTAAATAACATTTGCCGAATTTTCCCAAGTATTAGTAATAATTTAACATTATACAAATATTATTTAACCAACAGTTAAATACAGTTGAGTTTTTTTTTAAATGACAAGTTTATTAAGCACATTTCTTCATTAATCACATATTTCGAATTTCTAAGAACCTTCTTTGGCACTCGAAAATTGTCGTTTGAAATGCAAGAAAATTCGCAGAAACGGTGTCTGGTTTTAATCTCTGTTATTTTGTGAGATCGCTTTTGATGGCATTCGCTCTGTGGCGTTATTTTCTCACAGTGACCCGTTTTCCGCTACCATCTTTCCCTTTCCCCATTTCTCATTATCTCCACGAACGTGCCGATTTTCGGGTTCTGTTGCTAATCGGAGAACCATTTTGACATTAGCGTTAGATCATCATGATGGTGATCGTTAGTTAATCCGCTTCAACTTTATGCGCATCTGAATGTTCCATCTTTTTATCCAACACGCCTAAAGCAAATGAGGAAAACTGAAAAACGTGACACAGAAAAATGGTTTTACAGTTTCTAATTAGGCTCAAGTTCAAGATCAATTTGAGTGCCAGCTTGTTTTATATTGAATAATTTCATTTATCTATGACTCACTTAATCGTATGTGTTGACCCCTTTCCCCCTTTCACCAACATTTCCTAATTATTTGTTTGTTTGTTTGGTTGCCAAGGGGCGTTAAAAGCTCTCACCAATTGAACGAAATGCGAACGGGGGGAAGTGAATAGCTGAAGTATGTCAAAAAAAAATGCGTTCTCAGTTCCTTTAAAACTGAGTGCTTAAATAATCAATAACTGCTCTTTGTGTAGTTTGCCTTATTATTTACAAAATGCGAAACCAGTTTTGATTTCAGATCGGTCTGTAGAATATGAGCCATTCATATTCCAGAGAAATTTAATCGTTATCAAAAGTGTAAACAAAATCTTACATTATTTGCAAGATATAGCCGAGCAATTTGTTAGCTGTTTCACCTCTGACCTTTTCAAATATAATTCTCTGGCAGGCGAGAATAGATTAACAATAGAGTTGAAAACACTGACTCATAATCTTCACGATCTTTCGCAGTGACACAGTTTTTGGTATATATGTAGTTTTCTCATCTTTTGTTCGGCATCTCCGGCATGTTTGCTAACTTGGCCAGAAGGGAGAAGATAGCGCAAGTCGGCCAACTTAGCCTAATTTATAGCCATCAAGCTGTGATTTGCTCTAATTTCACTTCTAATGGAGTTTTGTCAAGGGAGACAAATCACGGAAATGGGTTCTATTTCTATGTTTCTTCTAGGCCAAGTCCATTATGGCCAACATTAAAGTTTGTTTTCTACGAATAATAATGTTGGCCTAATGCAAAAGTTATACACACTTGATGATAATTGTCCATAATGGCCAAATATGTCTGCCGAATGTCTTCAAAATACGTTTTATATACCTGATTATCAATGAATTGTGCATTAAATACGTGTAATGACTTTGTTATTTTCCAATTAAATGATTAATCGCCCGTTACCAACGATCTACGATATCCGTTTGTAAAGCATTTAACATTTGAAAATCTTGAGATTTCTTCCAACAAACGATTCTTGACAAAGTCGCGCGCGCAATCACATATTTGTTAGCTGACTTTAGTTTGTTACATCATCGTATCAGCATCTCCAAAGTTCTCTCAACACATTTGCCTTATACAGGTTTTATTTGTTTTATGCCCAGGCTCTCAAGTGTTTCCCCATGGCTTTTGTTGTTGCTCCATCGCATTTCAAGATCTTTTATCACAGCTGACTATGCCTAGGTTTTAATTATGCTCTCCTCGCTTCAGAAAACACTTCCCACGCATTGTTCGTACATATATGTACCTATTTTTCATATACCACTCGGTGTGAAATAAGTTTTTAGTTTTTTTTTTTTTTTTTTTTTTAGGTATCGCTATCTGCAAAGGCAGATCAAACTTGCTCGGCCAAATAAAAACACTTTGTAAATGAGTCTGAGCCACGCAGTTCGCTTGACAAGTTTTCCTCGGCTTGTCCAAAGAAAGTTGTAACAAATGTACATCAAATGAACAAGTTTTACCCAACACTTTCTCAGGCTAACAAATACTCTGCAGTTTCTGGCAGGGGTAAGTGAAAATGTATAAAAGTTCAAAGTGTCAGGGCCGCAGAAACCAGTCGCATATCACGAGAATAACGCTGAGAAAGTATGAGAAAGTATCTAGAAATATTTTCAGTCTTATCAATACTGTTTGCTTTTCAATACTATACTGATTAATATCAACTGATCAACACTATATCGATCCGAATAAATATATTTGGGCATTTAAGTCCTTGAAATGCAAGAATTTTTATAAATGTTTGTATTATGCTTACTATGCAACTTCATTTAAAACATATTTGCCTGTCAACTTGACATTGACAGCGTTGCACGCGACTGCGCAGCGGCGTTGAAATCGTCGATTAAATGCCACAGATTTAAATAATTATGCATTATGACTCATCTGGAAAATATTGCATTCCAATGTCGATGCCTTTCGTTCCACGTTTTATACATATATGCATATGCATGGGTTTTTGTGTCAGTGTGATTTGCCCTAATCGCAAAAGTGCATTGAACTGATCTAACGGCGGAATGGCAGCCATCTCCTCAATGAAGTAAGAAAAGTTCACTCGCTGGGATTTCTTTTCTGCTTGATTAATGCACTCTGTGCTCCGTTGTTGTGTGCTCTTCTACTCTTCCAACAACCATCTCAGTCAGACCTGCATTTAATGATGTACAAAAAAAAGCACAGAAAAAAAAAAAAAATTTAGAATAAAAAGACTGAAACACAAAATTCCCACACAAAGTCATAGAAGTTGCGATGACAAGTTGGGGAAAACAGACAGAGACAATAATATGCGTGGATTTCGCTTCTTTTTTTTTCGCACATGTGGCGGTTTATTGAACTTAATCTTGTGCGGAAGTTACACAAAATCACGCCTCTTCGCTTTGCAGAATGCAGCACAAAAAGTGTAAATGAATTGAAATACAAGAGATAAAAGCGGCGACAAGGAAAAGCGCTGCACTTGGTTGCAAATTCCGCCAATGGCGCATCAAAACACATAAAAAAAGGGGCAACAAACTTGGCAGAAAATAGGGGGCGTGGCTAATTTACATATATAGGTTTTTTGGTTTTTTTTTTTTAATATTTTTAGGTTTGAGGCCATAAAAGCGTTCCAGCGTTTCCCATAAACATTTTCAGCGCTCTATAAATACGGCAAGTTGTTTTAATGCACATGAAGAAAAAAACGGAAAATTTTAATATTTAAATTGTATGCCCAAATAGGATGAATAATTGTTCGTTTTTTTTATAATTATTATTAGTGTGGTTTTAATGCACATGAAGAAAAAACGGAAAATTTTAATATTTAAATTGTATGCCCAAATAGGATGAATAATTGTTCGTTTTTTTTATAATTATTATTAGTGTGGTTTGATCGACGGCATTTTTCTCTCTGCACTAACTGTTACTTCGTTAACCACGAAATCGCCTCAAGGTTATAGCCAACAAACCACAACAACATGGGGGCAGTCAACCAACAACAATAACAATAACAACGCCATAACAACGCCAAGCAAGGCCCACAGTAAACTGAAATCAACTGAAAATAAATTCATTAATTTAACAGTTAGGCTGGAAAATGGAACTAGCAAAACAAAGAAAAAATATATATAGCAGAGCAAACATGGAACTCTGACACGAATTTCACGAAGCACACGCAACACGCATTCGAAAGCTGGAAAACGATTCGCAAAAAAAATAATAAAGCATTTAAAAAGTGTAGTATCTGAAGAGAGACACCGGCGAAATACGCAAATGTTTACATACGTTTAAAAAAAAAAAAAAAAAAAAAACGTCATCAAAAACTGGAAAATCTTTATAAATCACATGGGAGTGGCGGCCCCAAAACTGCTCAACTGGTATATGTACATATTGTATGAGTATTTACCCCTTTTAGGTGTCATTAGAAAAAAAAAAAAATGCCAACGAAGGAACTACGGCAGTGCTAAAGGCCAAATACGGTGGATAGAGGGTGGCAAAGAGAAGAACGCAGAGAGCAAAGAAGCATAGAAGGCACGAAAGGCCCGTTTTGTGGGAACTGGTAATAGCGGTAAATTCGTAGACTCTTTCGTGCACTTTAAGCATTAAACTAAACTCTTCGAGTTGCACATGCCACACAGACACACACACACACACATCATGCTTGGATAACCAACCACAAAAATAGTTGAAAAAAAGTACAGTAAACATTCGATAACATCGTTTAGGAGTGATACTATATACCGATAGGTGGATTCTCTCAAGGATTTCGATCACACTTTTGATGGTTTCCATAATTGAGACATTGAAAAAAGGAATGGGGATGGGTAGAAGTAGCTAAGATAGTTATGAAACATATTTCAAAGTTAACCATAATTAAAGATATTCAATAGTTGAGGCTTGTCTGTAATAATAAAAATAAAAGCTAACCGTGGCCGAGCACCATGAAAAGGCACGAAAAACTAAACTCACAAGGTGGAGACGCTGAAAACTGACGTCATTGGCAAGCCACCACCAAAAAATAACATAAAAAGGGGGGATAAAAGGGAAAAACAAAGGAAAAATCAAATCGAAATCGAATGGCAAAACAGGCAAAACCATAATATGAGTAATAAACAAATCGGGCGCCCAACGGAGCCGGGATGTTTTGTGTATATAATATATATATCTATATATATACATAAGATATATACATATATACTCTATCAGAAAATGTGCAGAGAAATGCGAAAAAAAACTTCATAAATTCTAGGATCTGTTCAAAATCACTTGGAACCAAATAAATATCGGTTCGATTATTCATACTAAATAATTGGTACCGAGTGAAAAGTTCACCTAAAGTGTATCAAATCGAGATTAGGTAGTTTATATATTCTAAGGGAAAAGCATTTTGAAAGGAAAAGCATACATTGTTGCCAATGAATGTGTATTAGTGTGTGTTGGTGAAAAGATATTGTAGACTCGAAATCAAACATTTTTAGCCTTTGATGTGAAAGTGAATGAAAAATGCCGTGTTTAGCAAATATTTGAAGTGTGCTTTGAAAAAAATAGATGGTAACATGAAAAATGCTCAGGCAAGAATATTTAAAAAAAAATGTATAAGCCAAATCCAAAGCATTCAAATGGTATATTTAAGCTGAATTAGTTTATTTTAATGTTTAATAAGGAAAACAAAAAGCTTAAATAACATACACAATCTGCTTGATTGTTTGAAATGCAAAAATTGCGACAGCGATAAATGAGTTCATAGCAAAATGAAGTCTTAACGTGCAGATTTATTTTTTGTAAGACTATTGAAGGAAATCTTTAAAGGTGAATGGATACTTTTCCTATTTGGATTTCCATTGTCACAACAGGTGCTTTGGGGTGCTACTATTAAGGACATAATGCAGTCAAAAGAATTCGTATTTAATGAAAATGAGAGAGCAATTTATGTTGACACAACCGAATAGAAGCAGCCAAATTCCGTTTTTGTTTAAAATCGAAACAAGAATTTTGGCTAATTTATGCACAAAGCTGGGTGGTTTTTGCACGGTTGGTGTACTAGTATAAACAACTAAACACCGACGTCATGGCAAATTGTATTATTTTCAACAATAAGGTAAGATGTGAAATTTCCGCAGAGCGCGGAAATCAGAAGCGAAATGTTCGTAATAGTACACACAAGTATACAATTTTGGTAATTTTATTCGTCGATTCGTTCTATTTTTTTTTTGCCCGCTTTTAATTTGAAATCTTTTTAATGCCAGCCATAAGAAACTAAAAATTCTATGCAGCTTTGTTTTTCCTTTTATTATGACAATTAAATTAGTTTTTACGATATGAGCGTACGCAAAATATATTCATTTCACAATCCAAATGCCAAATCCGTACATAATCTAATCAGCAGAATCACCAGAAAATCTTTGGTTGTTCTTTTCGCCAGACAGGCAAAACATTTTTATTTACTAATGGCAAGTGCACGATGTAGATCAAGTTTTTTTTTTTTGGTTGGAACTATTTGGAAATCATTGAATGTTTTCTTTAGCTTTTAGCGGTTCACTTCATATGATAACTTCGGGTTCTTCAAATGGTTTTCATAACCGGTAACTCTTAGCCATGGGAGCGATATCTCGTTTAACTAGACGGTTAGCTTTGAGTCAACTTTTTTTTCGACGCAGGAAAATTGATTTCAAATCGAACGGCGATATTTCAATTGGCTATAGGTAAATTTCTAGCAGTAACTTTACTATTTTCATTTCTCTTTTGCTGGCCATAAATAACGTTTTGGAATGCACAATCTGTTTTATGACCATACAGTCGTGGCCATAATGTTAATTTTAGAAAAAAGTGCGCTTGCCGTCTATAAAGTGTGTAAAATTGTGTCTGAAAATAGTATTGGAATCATCGATTATATGTGCTACATAATATTATGCATTTGTAGAGTAGCTGCGTATAAAAATGCCCAACTTTTTGGTCACCAATATACATTGGCGTTGTCGAGCTCGCTCAACGTTGCGTATGAGTAATATGCAATTAAACAAGTTCGCCGGCGTTATTTCCCAGGTGTTGTCGCTGTTAGCAATTGTTGGCCAACAATCCTCCTTGACAATTCAATTGACTCAGCCTGGGTGTGGGAAGTTTTTCGCCGTCCAATTTTAAGCCTTCTATTTTTGCGCTCTCTCGAGTAAAAAATTGATTGACGGTGCAGCTCTAACGTTGATTACTCATACGCAGTGGCGGCCCAACTGGTTGACTCTGACTGACAATCGTTGGCCGTTGTTTCATTTGGCTGACTTACTTGTTGCCTCCAGATACATTCGACATAGCAGCAGTGCTGCCTGCCTGCCCGCCCGCTTTCCATTCAATTTTCCACTTTTCCACCGACGCGTCAAACTGAATGGCAGCTAGAAAAGCAAAAAAAAAAAAAAAAAAAAAAAAATGAAAAAAAAAAGGAAAAGGCGGAAGAAATAGAGCTAAAGGGAATTGGCTACATTGTTAAATACCCTTTTCCATCTTGGCAATTCAGCTGGCGTGCACAGCACATTTATTCTGGGAATTGAAAGATCTCAGTTTTCTTTTTTTTTTCGGTTTTAACCATTAAAAGGCAGCTAGGTTATCTCAGGTAACAAGCGTGGAAAATGATTTCAACTCAGTTGCATTTCAGTGAACTCTATGCGGTTTGTGTGTGTTGTTTGTCTTCTGACAAACATTGTGGTTATTTTTTGGTAACTTAAATACTTAGTAACCCTGATCCAAATGCGGATTAATAAACAACGTTGAGCTAAAGTAAGAATTCAGTCTGAATGGTTGAACTCTTGAATGGAAATTGGCCAACTGCCAAATGGCCACGTGTGTCTCGATTTCGATTTGGCTCATTTATGGAAAACATATATATTCCCTCAATGCGTCCGTATTCAATTCCTCAATTTATTGCAATCGATGACGACGCAGTGAGCAAATAAAAACGGGCTCGTGAATGGTCACAAAAGGCTAATTGCAGCTAACAGCTGCACAAAAAAAAAAAAAAAAAAAAGGCCAAACAAAACCCGAGAGTCATTTCGGCCCGGTCTGCATTATGCTGCTGTATTGTTGGCCTTTATGTTTGCCGTTGTTGCCCCGCTTTGCCATGTGTAAATAGTTCAATGAACTTTTCATTTTATGCTTCATTTGCTTCATCGAACCAAGCGAAAGAAACAAGGCAGAAAGTGTGCAATTTTCAAGTCGAAGATGGGAATACCCTATGCATAATAAGCAGTAACACATCTGCTATTGAGGTTTCAGTATTTGATTCTTTATGCTAAGCAATTAATAAAATCTATGTATGTCATATATATACATACATATATGTAAATGGAAAGCACATTCACAAATGCTAGAGCATTGAAAGTGTAAGAAGTGTACTTTGGCGAATTATTGACGGCTTTTCGTATTGCCTTCGTTTCTTACGTAACCCCGAGAAAAGCTGAAGAGCTGAAAAGCCGGGCCAAAAACAATCAGCAAACCTGTGAGCCGACTCCATAAGTTGACAGCTGCAATCTTTAGACAAATACGATCGTACTTTCTTTCTTTCGTTTTCCATTCATAACCATACCATTTACATAAACCCATTCGCACCTTTTACGTATACATATATATATATATATTACCTGTTTACATATGTGAACTGCACAAGAAATATGCGTAAATTTCGCTGTTTTTGGCCCCAGCTGAATGCTGTCAAACAGGAAGCACCGATTTATTTAATTAGTTATTTATTTCGTATATCCCCCTCACCACTTACATACAGATACAGCGAGTGAGTGATCCCGCCATCATGAGCAAGAAGCCGACAGCCGGACCGGCGCTCCACAAGGTCATAATGGTGGGCAGTGGCGGCGTGGGAAAGTCCGCCCTCACACTGCAGTTTATGTACGATGAGTTCGTCGAGGACTACGAGCCCACCAAGGCCGATAGCTATAGGAAAAAGGTGAGTACACCCCCCTCCCCTCTCACTCGATGTCTTGCTTATCCAATTCGATCTTATTTGAATCATGTATAGGTTGTGCTGGACGGCGAGGAAGTACAAATAGATATATTGGATACGGCTGGCCAGGAGGATTATGCCGCCATCAGAGATAACTACTTTCGCAGCGGCGAGGGTTTCCTTTGCGTCTTCTCCATCACAGACGACGAAAGCTTCCAGGCAACCCAGGAATTCAGGTGAGTGTGTCAAGCGGTTAGCCCCCTCACCCCCTCCCCCCTGGCTTTCCCGCATTGCCCCCGGTATTTTTTTTTTTTTTTTTTTTTTTTTAATACATTTTCCTGAGGTCTCTCGAGAGTCTCGCGTTTTGCTTTCCTCTCAGGCTGACATGTGTCGCGGTTTTATTTTGCACACAAGCTTTTCAGTTTTTTCCATCTTTTATTATTCTGCGGTGCTAATTAGTCATGCAAGTTGTTCAGTTGTTCAGCTTCCTCTTTTTTTTTTTTTTGTGCGATGTGTAATTAATCTTTATTCATTTCTTCTTGGTATACAATATTATTTGTATCTTATTCAAAACTAGTTACTATTTCAACTCCAATTGAATGCCCCATCAGGCACCAAAGTTAATAGTCCTGCCTTTAGTATGCCATATCATGTACTAGCGATAATTACCGACCGATGAATATGCTACTTCGTTGCCATAACTCCCACTTAAGGCGCCCCCTTTTCCATCGACCTAATTGAGTATTCAAACTTGGCAACTTAATATTGCTGCTGCCACATAAATATGGCTAGAAAATTGTTATTAGACGTCGGCAGAGGACAGGGTGCGACTGGCCTGGGAAATACTTATGTATATCCATTATATTCGATCCCTACTATTTATGCGTTCGCCTGTCCACTGTCAGTGTGTTCACATAAATATATATCTATATATCTGCTTGACTGCTAGGTTTTTCTCTGGCTTCTAAATGGAGTGACACACGAACTGAGTCACTTTTATATTGAAGTGCTGATAAGTACGCTTATCTATCCATTAGTGTTGTCAAGGTATTTATTTCTACATTGTGCCAATCCGTTGTGTGAACAGTATATTGAATGCTACTATATACTAATAATATTAACGAAACGATTTGCTGTTGTCTGCTATTTTCAGAGAACAAATCTTGCGGGTGAAGAATGATGAGAGCATACCGTTCCTGCTGGTGGGCAACAAGTGCGATCTGAATGATAAGCGCAAGGTGCCGCTGAGCGAGTGCCAGCTGAGGGCGCAGCAGTGGGCGGTGCCCTATGTGGAGACCTCGGCTAAAACCCGCGAAAATGTGGACAAGGTGAGTGGTGTTGATCCCGCCGAGATGAGTTGGCTCCATCGCTCCAGAGGAGGAGTGGCCAACAAGCCACCGATACGATCCATCTGCCCACGAACAAAAAAAAAAAAAAAAATGAAAACTCTTTGGAAATTGGCAAGCTAAAATGTTTATCGAACAAACGAAAACTGCACACCGGTTTTTTTGTTTAACTAGTTTTCATACGTAGTTTATTAAGTGTGATTTGTTTTTTTTTTTTTTTTTTGGTTTCACTTACGAACGAGAACATCACTGGAGCATTCTCAACTTTCTCGCCAGCAAAACACTCAGTTTATAGTGTTGTTTGCTTATCAAGTTGTTCGAGTTTCATTTTTATAGAGACACAGTGATAAGAAAAATCCACATTCATTCAATGAAAAGTTTTTGCGAGTTAAGGCTTTGCGAGTTTATTTACTAATAGGCGATGATTACGTAAAAAACAAATATTATTTGAATACGGTTCATAAGCACAATTAGTTTCTTTGAAATTGTTGATGCGTAGAATCGTATTTTTTAAACATTAGTTTGAAATATGACAAGGCTTATCCAAACTCAAAGCTTGTTCTACGCCATTTCCTCTCTAAATACAATCTATATCTATAGTTGCACACCCTCATTTCTAGCGTTCAAAAAAAAGAATGATAAGGGGCGTCGTTCAGATAACAATGCCATTGAAAATTCGTTTAAAAATATAAAAATCTAATCAGGAAACCGAATGAAGAGTTATATTGTAATGGGAACCAATGGAACTATAAGTTCAAATGATATTATTTGCAATTATATCTAATGAACTGGGATTTCAACAATAGTTCAAACATATTTTTTAATGAACCAAGTAAATTTTTAGCATTAAAGTCATAGTAGTTTTTCATAGAACATACAAATATGTTAGCTACCTTAGCACAAATACACAGCGAAGCACACACAAATATTCACACAACAGCTACAACATATAAACGCACTGCCAAATATCGTAGACCAATTTATCATGCTTTCAACGTTGTTGCCCTTAACAAATATATCTATTTTATTTTGATTTAATTCCATATTTTTTATTGACAATTGCCAAAAGCTAATATAGTTCTTTGTCCGAAAGGCACAAAGGATGTGTGTGCGTGTGTAATTATGTTGGTTCGGTCCTTGATCATCTTATTTTTATATATGTAATAATTTGCGAATACTAATTGACTCTGATGCTGACTTTGTATATGACTCTATTCCCAATCCACAATTGCAGGTATTTTTTGATTTGATGCGCGAAATAAGATCACGAAAAACCGAAGATTCGAAAGCCACGAGCGGGCGTGCTAAAGATAGATGCAAGAAGCGGAGACTTAAGTGTACCCTACTTTAGGCATTAGGTGCATACAACTATTCTATTCAACACTATGAAATACGATCTATATTATGTATCCTATCTGAGTATATGAACACACCTACTTTACTTAACCCGTAGACACTCGTAATTAGTTGCTTATAACCCTCGCTTAATTGCTTTCGGCACTATTTTCTTTACTTTTACTAACTAATAACTTGATAATGGTTGAGTTTTACTATATTTCTTACAACATCCGCTTGTTGAATTTAATTATATGCTTTTTTGTATCATATTTCTTACGTTGGCCAACACTACACATGAAACTAAACAAACAAGATGTGTTTTCCGTAAACGTGAAAGTTTTTCATCTCAATAAGACTAACACGGAAATTATTTGGATAGGCGATAGTAATGTAAATAGCATTGAATTAGTATTACATTTCTGCAATATTGGGTAATATTTTACAATTAATGGACTTTATGAAATACGTTTTGTATAAATCTGTATAAACATTCTTGCAGGGAACAAATCGAGGAGGACTGCTAGGTTTTTCATATCAGTTACTTTTCTATAATAAAAATTATGATTGCAGTGATGATATTTCGGAATAACTTTTTGCAAATGGACATTAACACACTTACATACATCTGTACAAACACATACTTGCTTATACAAAAACACCTTTATTTTTTTTTTATAAACAAGATTGTTTCGAATTCTTCACAGCAGCATTTCAGTTCATTTGAATTTGCTGTTGGAATATGCCTGAAATTTACACCTAATTTATTGGTTTGGTCGTATTTCTTAAAAACTTTCTTTTGATTTCTGTAAACCGTAACTACAATAAAAAAAGAAATACAATGGAAACTATAGAATCCATGATTATTTTATTCTCCATTCTGTTCGGAAACTAACTTTGTATCGCTTGTGAGATGACGGTTCTCTGGTGAATAAAGGTAGTTTAAGACACTATTTAAAGTTTGCTTTCATTCGTATTGATCTTTTCTACTTTGGTTATAGCTACTTTTCAAAATTTCTGTACTTATAGAAAAACGATTTAACCCCCCCCCCCCACTACCTGAAATAATTATAAGTATCAATCAAATGCTGCAAAAAAAAAAACTGTGATACTAATAAATTGTTTGTGTATGCGTCTAGGTATTTTATGATCTAATCAGGGATATTTCATCGCGTAAAAAACAACGTCAGACGGACGTGAAACAGCCGCCGAAGCCCAACTCTCATTGCTGCCAACTGCTGTAGGATGATGAAGAACAACAACGGACAACAACCATACGATGAACAACAAAACAACTGCAGCAGCAACAAATTGGAAAATAACACAACGGCCACACGGATGATAACACCAACACACAGGATATGAAGGATATGGAGAACGGAACCATATGTTAATACAATTTAATTAATTAACTTTGAGAACACCAGTACACACATACGAACAGCAACAGATATTAAAACTATTTGCCACACTCAGAAACTCAAAATCCATAATCCACGTTAACTTTCATTGTAATATACATAAATATATATATATATATATATATGATTTAGGCAACAAGTTTTTTTTTCGAAAACATCAAGCGAAAAGCACACAGACGGGCAACTTACGAATTCTGTCGTTTATTTTTGGTTACTTATTTTTTTTTTTTTTTGAATCATCGATGTTTGTTTGTGTTGCCTCCGTAAAAAAAAAATGTTAAAACTAAAACCTAAAGCTGAAGCTAACGCTTAAACATATTAAATATAATCATCAATCGTAGACAACTAAAGAAGCCCATAATAATTATGCAATTTAAAACTTGCTACAGATATTTCTCTTGTTTAATTATATATACGCATACATTTTTTTGTAATATTTTTAAAGTTTAATAGCAAAATGCAAACCACACAAACCAACAAGAAACCACACAGAAAAGCTTTTTATAAATATATCTAAATATATATTTAAATATATATAAAATAGTATAAAACACTTAAAATCCTAGCGAAGAAACAACAGAGGAAAGCGGGGAGAAAGAAAAAACAGAAAAACAACAAATATCTCCAATTATTAATTGTAAACGAAGTGAATCGAAACAAATTTTTAATGCAATTTTTGTAATTTTCTAAACCGAAAGCAAATGTGTAGGGATTTATAAACAACAACAAAACCAATGAGTAATAATGGTACACACTAATGTTTCTGACAAGCTTTGGAGACTTTCCGTTACAAATAGTTATTTTCTTTGCCCTGGAACACATCCAATATATGTATATGTATGTATGTATGTATGTTTAGCAATTACTCCCGATTGATTTGCTTCTTTGTTTACTTTTGTATAACTGCATTCTGTATTGTAATATTTAAGCTATTATTATTATGATAATTATTATTATTATTAAATATATAAGTTATATATGCAATCAAGTGATGGTTGGTTCAATTTTTGTATGTATGAAGCATATTCCTAGTTTACCCTGTGAAAATTTGTGCAACACACACGAAATCTCGACCACGCAAACATTTGTTTTATCCTCCTTACAGACTTATGCGAATATCCAAAACAAAATCAAACAGCCGCATTTTTTTTATAATATATATGTATGTACATGTGCATGTATATAAATATAAAAATTACAATTACGAGAGTTAAAAAATGTCGATTGATGGAGTGTACGTTTAGCTTGACTCAGAAATAAAACGAAAAATATGAAAACTAAGCGGGAATATTTATACTTTGTTTGGGCCTGCCTAAAAGTATGCACAGTGTCATGGAATTTTACCGTTAAATAAACAGCGAAATTGCCCACTAGTGCAAACACAACTCTGATCTTTGGCCGGAAATTCCTTGTCTTTGCTTCAACATCAAAATTCCATTCCATCCATTTTCTCCGCTTAATAATGGTACATTTTTGGACTGGAGGCACCAGGCAACCAGAAAACACAGCAGGTGTCAGCTGCTCGCGCCGGAATTTACAAAACAGCTGATATTTTTCATGATGGCTGCCGTTTGCATGGGGTGTCCAATAGGAAACAAGCTCTAAGGAGCAATACCGTTACTTTGCAAGAGAAAGGCAGATCAGAGATGCGCAATTGCATTGTTCTAGATGCTGTTTCACGATAGGCACGAAATAATTATAATATCCCATGTGGTTGTTGTGAACGTGACAAAAAATCGGTTACACGCGGGCATCTCTACTTTAAACATAAAAACCGATTTGTTGCCTACCTACTGGGATTTCTGTTTGTCTGGTATTCAAAATCGGAAACCTCTTCGATTTCGTGGAAGACCGAATTTATTTTGTCAGCTAAAAATTGTCGTTTTTTGTTTCGGACACCAGGCAAACAGAAAGCTTAGCAGGTGTCAGATCGTAGCATCGAATGAAACAAATCAGCTGTTTATTTACCCGTTACTTGTAGAGCAATAGCAAAGACATTACAATATGCGTAGCGGGCATATATTTTTTTTTGGTGACGACCAAAATTGTTTCTCTCCGCTCGCGTAAAACTGAGAGCGTAAGAAATCTAAAAAGGGAATCTGCTTGCCTGTGTGAGTAAAAACAATGAAACGAAGTTTTGGAGTTTTGGCCAATTTCGTTGCAAAACTTCAATAGGATACTGTACTGCGAGATGGGCAAGCGCAGAATTCTTGTGGCCGTGTCACGACTTTAGCTCGTTAGTGTTTAGTAAATTAAACGTCTGTTATTTTTTCTTTGAAATCTCTTTTATTTTTTTTTACGCATTTTCTGTTTTCTTTACACATTTACATTTATATTATATATATATATACATATATATATATATATATCATTCTTTATATATAATCTTTTTTTACGCTTTTTATTTCTTTCTATAATCTAACGATTTTGTTGTTTTTTTGTTGGTTTATTTTTGTATGCATTTCGTTTAAAATTAAATTTTACAAGTTACATTTACAGCTAAAAAGAAATTCTCTTGATTTCTTTTTGCTTGAAATTGTTTTACGGTTTTTGTTATAATCATTTCTTGTTTTTGTTGTTGTCTCTATAAATATAGTTTTTTTTGTTAATTTTTTGTGTGGTTTTTTTTGTTGTGTGTAAGGATTTATGATAGTTATGATTTGCAATACTCCCGATTTGATTTTAACTTAAAGAAAAAATTTATTTAATCATTAATAATTAGTTAAGTTATGCTTAAATATCTAAAATGAAATCGTTTTGTTGTTTGCTGTTTCCATGCTTGATTTTTTGTTTAGTAAAAAATTACACAAAATAATATTATGTTTAAGCATTTGTTACTTGCCTACTTACAAAGGATAATTTTAAAAAAATCAGAAAACGCATTTTCAGTGGTTTTTAATTAATACAACGAAAAAAAAAAACATAAATTAGATAACATAAAAGCTAGTTTTAAAGTTCAAAATTTTGGGTTTGTATTATTATTTTTTTACATTTTCTTTTATGATTATTACTACTAACAGAAATCGAGTGACACACACAGGCATGTAATTCTATATAGTTAATTCAATTTTCTCTTTCAACTTATGTGACTAAAGCATTTTACATTCAAACACATTTACACATACGATCCACACACATATATATATTTCTAGATAATAGATTTCGATTTTTTAAGATTATTTATTTGCTTCTCTTCTTTTATAGAAAACATTCTTGTGTGAAAATAATTTTTGATTTGCTGTCCCTTTGGTGGAAAAAATCTTTCTTAAAAAAAAAAAAACTATAAGTCCCCCGTGATGACAGAAAAACGTAAGGCTTGTTGTTTTTTAATTATTTACAAAAAAATATGGAAAATTTCACGATACATAACCTGCGCACTTTAGTTCGTGTATACAAATATATAGTTAGATGATATACAGTTTTTATATTCATGCTCGACGTAAAAAACTTGCAAATATTTAGGGGAGTAGAAAGAGACAGCCTACTCTTTCCGTCTCCATCTGCCCTTCGTTATTGTTCACGAAATATCTTTTGCTAATACTTTTATCAATCCACTTTTACTTTCCTATTTATAATATATATATATGTGTAATATATATGCTAAGACATACACATTGAAAAAAATGCTCCAAAATATAACATTCAGTTTTGTGTTACTGCTTTTTGCTAGATTTCTTTTCCTTATCGTGATAATTGTGTTGTCTATTTCTAAACTATTTTCGTTCTTTCTTTACCATTCCTTGTATATAAATATTTTTTAAGCTTTCCTTTGTTGTGGGTGTGTTAATTTCGGGGAATTAGCTGTTCTGTTGTTACTTTGATTCCGTTTCAATGTCATTAAGGCAAAAATTTAAATTGCAAGAGAAAGCTGTGGTTTTACGCAATCACAACATATTATATGATAATGTCTTATATGCGTGTCTTTTCAGAACAAGATCAAAACAAAATTTCTCTAGAAATAAAAAATTAAAATGGATAAAATGGGAAGAAGTTAGTGTGGATGTGGGCTTATGTTAGCTTATTGCACTATTACTATTACACTTGTTCTACGATGTTTTCTTTGATTGCTACATTAATATCTAATTCAAATGGGTATTACACAGATACAACACTCCGTCGCCAGCGTTTTTGTTTTAATTTAACATGCTATTGGTTAATATGTGGTTTGCAAACATTCACATATTTGACATACAAGCTATATGATGATATATTTCTATTGATTTGATTTCTGCTTTGTTTCTGTACTTTTGTTGTTTAATTTTTTTTTTTTTGCTTTTGAAAGAAGAAGAAAGTATATCCAAGAGAAATTATTTCTGTTTGTGTTTTCAGTTTTGGTCGAGAAAGGAGACTTCTATCTGAATTTCGTTTTATCATTTTTTCTTTGCCACATGAATTTTGGAAATTCTGCTTTTACATATTTCTAATTTATAATCTTCTTCTTCTTATTTTTAGGTATGTATATATATATATATATATTTAGAGATATATATATTTATAAAGCGTTACCCATTGGTGGTTTCTGTTTCAACAGCGCATTTGGTTTTGTTTTTTCCTGTTTTACATTTAACTGTGCTATTCTTGGTGTGTTTTCTCTTCTTTTCTTGGTTTTTACTATAAAGTAATATAATTAGATATATAGTTATGTGGTATATATGCAGTTGATGGGCCGCGGTGTGTTGTGGGTTGTTGAGGAGTTTTAAGCTGTTGTTGTTGTTGTTGTTGTGGTTGAGTGCCGGTGTCGTTGCTGTTTAATATTCACTTAATTGGTCTTCTCTTGTTGATGTTGGTTTATTGTTGGTGTTGCTAGCGTTTTCTCTCGCGTTTTTGTTGTTGCTTTAAAATTATTCATTAAAAAATAATTTTTCTCTTCATTTTGTTGATTTTCAAAATCGATGCTAAGTGTTGGGCGGAACTGTTTGATAGCTTTTGTTTTTATCTATTACATTTTTTTGTTGTTGTTTTTTTTTTTACAAAATTGCAGCTTTAATGACTTGCTTTTGTTGTTTGCTACCGTTTTTTTGTATTAATATTTTCAATGTGTGCGAAAGTGTGGAAAATACGCATGTTTTCATCTGGCTTTAAAAAAGAGTTTTCAGAGAACCTTCTTCTAGTTGTTACTTTCTCATAAGGTGGGAGCTGTTGCGCACATTTCAGTTGTTGTTGTTGTTGTTGTTGTTGTTTTCGTTATTGTTGTGGTTGTTTGTTGTTTGCTTGGGTTACTGGTTGGGTTACTGTGCCGTTGTCCCAGCACTGAGCCTCAGGAAAGTGTAATTGCGATCCTTATCGGCCTGATGGAACCCTGTTGAAAGTTTACAAACCCGTATTAGTACTTATTCATCTTCTTATAACCTTATACTATCCACTGACTGATAATGCATTTGCATAAATACTTGTGTAATAGTTTGTTTTCCTTCTTTTTAAAATGTATATAACCAATCCAGGAATGGAACTAAACATACATTATTGCAAGTGCCAGTCAGTGGAATCGTGTGGATCCCCTCTTACCATTCACTGAACCTCCGCCAGCTGGCACAGCAGCGCCCGCACCGCCATGGAATTTTAGGCCAACACTACGGGCTGTGGCCGTGGGCGTGATTATCTGCTGTTGTTGCGTGGGCGACGAAGAACTGGACGACGAACTGGAAGATGATGATGATGAGGAGGATGAGGACGATGATGAGGAGCCGCCCATAAATGAGGTCGACAACGAGACGCCACTGGACGAGGAGCTGGGCGACGGCGATGGAGTCGATGGCGTTGGCGAGCCACGTGTGATGGTGGCTCCAGTTGTGGCTCCTATTCCCGATGGACTGCCCGCTGGGCTGCCGTTGTGGTGCTGGTGCAACTGATGATTGTGGCCTCCCGTTGGTGAGATTGCCAGCATGTTGCCGTTGCTGCCATTGCCATTTTTAATTGTCATGATGCCCATGGCCGGAGTCAGTGTGGTTGTTGCACCTCCTGTGTGGTTGCCATTGTGTTTGCTGCTGGCTGCTGCGGTTGCTCCTCCATTAGTTTTGTTTATCACAGTTGTTAGCTGCTGCTGGATGAAAACAACATAATCGTTAAAAACATATAGCTTGATTTTTGTGGTGCATCCTTTTTTTTTGTTTTTGTATAAATGTATTTATTAAATGCATTTCCACACATCAGGTGGTTTTTATTTATTGTCGACATATACATACCCCAGTGGCACAGGCGTTGCCTGCATCGAATAGAATTGTGGTTCCATTGTGGCCACTGGCCGCCGTTGGTGGTGCTGTTGTGGCTGTTGTTGCCAGACAAACTGCTGGAAAAAGAGAGAGAAAGCGCGAGATTAGCGAATGCATGTGTCGAGAATCGAATTTCGAATCGAATTGCTATTGCAGTTTCAGTTGCATAACCCGAAGGACGTTCGCATGCAAAACTTGATCTACATTCTGATTGTGTAGCTCGATCTGAGATTCAAGATCTCAGATGCGAGCAAATGGATGGAGGAGCTCGAACCTTTGTCGGCCTGTGGAATGATTTGCTGATCGGTGGGCGGCGATTCCCTCCTTAAGCTCAGTTGCTTTAGCCGCTTCTGCAGCTCGATCTTCTGCTTGGCCAGTTTCTCTATCTTCGCCTCCTGCTCGCAAACTTCATGACTCAAGGACTGCAACCAGAAGGGGTAACCATCATTACTCAATGTATTCTACACACAATCGTGGACACACTTACATTGACATATTTGTGGGCCGTGTCAAGTATTGTCAAGTTTGATGTTTTCTTTCGGTCCTCGTCACCCATGGGCAGCACCTTTTTGAGCAGGTCATAGCACTCCTTCAGCTGGGCGCGTCGCTCCTTTTCCAGCTTGTTGTGCACCTCCCGGGTGCCCGCTCTGAAAGATATTGGAAATTAAAATAAGTACATATATACTCCCTTACAATAGTAGTAAAAATTTGACAATAAAAAAAGCGAACTCACCCATTACTATTGGAACTGGTGGTGCGCCTGCGGCCTCCGTGTCCCGTGTGATGATGCGCCGATAGCTGAGATCCCGCCGCTGGCGCCGAGGAGGCAATGCTCATGCCCACCGCTGCTGCTCCCGCTCCCGCTCCACATGCCGAGGATGCCGCAGAGTCGGCAGAGTCCTTGTGCAAGCCATAGATCACGCCGCCAATGTTACTCCTCATATAGCCGTAATGCTGCTGGATCTGCATATGGTTGGCATGTTGCTGATGCTGCGGATGGTCCTGCTGATCCCTGGCTGCTGAAACATTGGACAGTGAGTAAGAGCGTGTCCGTGAGTTGCTTATGTCCACTTTTCTTGTGGCTGCCGGCGGCGGTGTAAGGGAAATTTCCGCAGGTCGCAAGCTACGCAATTGCTGCAGCGATTGCTGCTGGCGTTGACTTTGTAAATTCTGCATTAGCTTTTTGATCATCGTTTCGTTGTTATCCACGCCCAGGGAATCGGCGGCGAAGCCATTGGGATGCGTGTGTGCGGAATAGACTCCTTTCGCATCTGATACCACTAGAAATTTGGACGGTATTTCGGCGATGGAGCTCAGTTTGCGCTTGGCAGGATTGGATGCTGCTGTTGCAGCAGCAGATGTCGCTGTTGCGGGTGTTGCACTCGTTGCACTCGTTGCTGCCGCTGCCAGCAGCATAAAGTCTGTGGAGGCGGGCGGGGAAGTGGTAACTGAGGGGGTGCTTGTGGGGAGGGAGGTGGTGTTTGAGGCGGGTGTGACTGAATTTCCCATCAACTTTGTTAATATTGCTGGTGTTGTCGTTATTCTTGTTGTTGTCGTTCTCCCCGCAGCACTGTGCTGTTGTTGTTGAGGGGGATGGGTATTGTTGTTGTTGTTGTTGTTGTTGATTGAGGAATTATCGTCCTCTATCAATGGCCGAAAAGTAAAGAAGAAATAGAAGAAAAACCAAAATAAAAAGACAAATCAAAACAAAGAAAAATTGGGATAGCGTCGTGGGGAAAATCAATGAAAATGTGTGAGTAGAACTAAAAATGAAATGCGATAAATGCAGAACCCATGATGACATACATATGTAAAACAATTTCCCTCTATAGACTTTCTAATTTGTTTCTACTCCGATGATGATGATGATTTTGTGAGATATGTATATAACAAATATTTGCAATGCTCAGATTAAAACTATTCACCTATGTGACACCTATGTAGTTTTCAGTCTATTGTTTTTTTTTTTCAGAATTATTTAAATCATTTCAAGCTATACAAATTCTATGAAAATGGCATGTACTATGTACTAAATGAAGACTTGGGCTAAAATCAGAGCACAAAGCGGCGGAAAAAAGACAAAAGCGGTGTTTAATGAATACAAATTAACTCGGGTTGAATACAAAAGACAACAACACAGAGCCAACAGCCAACAATCAACAATCAGGGGGCGATGAAGGTCCTTTCGTGGTTTAATTATACACGATTAAGTGCGGGTGTGTGAGTATATTATAGTATGTGTGTAGTGTACGTGTGTGTTAGCGATGAATTAGTTACGCATTCGTGGAAAGTCCGATGCAAATTTCCACGAATCAGGTCCAAACACAATAGTAGACAACCAACCAGCAATCTAGTTTATTATGCATTATTAACGTTTGTTGTTGCGCTCTTTTTTTCTTATGCATGGTGGTTGGTGCTTTTTCACTAGGTGCTTAGTGGGTGGTTGGCTGAAGCGGGCATTGAAGACATTGAATTGAAATTAGGGGGAATAATATCCAGTGACAGCCCTTTGAATGACAAATGCCGAGATAATAAGTGCATATGCATATGTCGTAGCAGTTCTCGAATGCAATTTTGAACTTAGTTCGATTTAAAATAATATACAATTTTAACCGGGCTCAATTTTTGCACCCGTTTGTTGTAGCATACTTTCCAGGCATTTAAGTGCCAGACGGATTATAAGCGCCTCTCTTCGCTCACTCTCTCTCTCTCTCTCTCTCTCTCTCTATGCCTGTGCCTGTGCCTGTGCTTTTATTTTACTTTGTAGTCTGTGCACATGTATTCTCCCATTTGTTGCCACATTATTTAACACCCACATCACACGGTGCCACGTGACGAAAGCGCACGTGGCTGCAGCAACAACATCGGTGGCACTCTTATTAACCCACAGTTTAACACTCGACAATTTCGATTTACACCGAGAGAAACATTGCTTCGGCGTGTTTAAAAAAAGAGTCCACTATATCCGTGTGAAATATAGATTAATTTCATTATCATAACTGGCATTTACATATGTTTTACCCATGGTAAATGGTGTTTGGATTTGGATATCTGCCTATAATCTGCCTATAATCAATACTTTCGTTTTGTGTACCATAGCCATAATGACGATACATCCACTTCTTTTTGGGGGGCGAGGGTATGGTTTGATGTTGCTGCTGCAACTGCAGCAAACTTTGCAGAGCACTCAATTGTTCCAGCAATTCGATGGTAAATTTATTTTGCTTCCGTTTCGATGCGGTAATATATAAGTTGTCGACTGGTTGCGACGACATCGTTTTGCTGGGTAGAAAATCGCAGTGGAAACGCAGTTTTCCCGTTCGCTAATCGACGACAACTGAGCGCTGAGTGGAAAAACGTGAAGCAGAGAAGAACAAGTCTGGGCCAGGATTAAAGCATCAAAATCGAAGAACCGCCGGAAATTTGCATGTACCAGATAATGCAAATCGAATGGAAAACAGTGAATATTCTTTGCATATTACCATGAATACACGGGGCTACTGCAAACTACAGTTTTGTATTTAAGGTTTTTTCTTTTGTCCATTTCAATGCCCCAGTTTGGTACTGCCAGCTTTTCGGCGCGCTTAAGAAGTGAGCAACAGCATTCTAATCAATTTTCGGGTTAATCAAGTGACTTAGTTTAGAATTAAATGGATCTTTGTATTTCACGATTACCAATATCTAATACGAGAAAAATTTCTAAGATACAAAAAGAAATTCATAAAACAAAACAAGGAAAAGAAAAGCAGAAACCGGAACTAGGAAACGAGGAGACGCCGAAGAGAGAGGCTAAACAACAGAGTCAGCTGTCTAAATATTACACATGCAACGCCAAGATACACGCCGTACAAATAATACAATTTGTAAGTGTGATGAAAACAAAAAACATATAAGCCTTAAAGAAAGGCCAAATAATAATACGAAATGGGCACGGAAAAAGGCAGGCCAAAAACAAAAACAACAATAACAAAAAATGCGTACAAAGTTCATTGACTTTGTTTTACACCAGCAGCCGGAAGAGAGTGCCAGTGGAAAAGAGAGAACGATTGAAGAGAAATGAGCTCAAAGAGAAACGGCTCACGTGGAACTCTCTCTCTTATTTGGCGGACCATACTATGACTAACGCAAAAGAGACGGGGCGAGAGAGAACCAGCACATGACGTGACCCCAAACAACAACAACAGCAACAAGTACAAGCGTACGTGCGAAAATATACGAACGAAGCGAGCGCATGACAAAAGCGAAAAAAAGACAAAGAAAAAATAACAACGCAAAAAAAATGTAAAAAAGTAGTCAAGATGAACAACAAACTACACATATGTTGACAAAAAAAAAGAGAAAAACCAAAAACCGAAATGAGCACAGCAAAAAGCAAAAGAAAAGAAATACAGAAATTCAAAACACAGTGCCCAAAGAGGCACATAAATTATTATTTTAACACAATTTCTCCCCCGCATTTCATTTTTCACCCTATTTAGGACATAATTCTTTACATTTCTATATATATTTCTTCATTTTCAATTCGATCTGTTTGGTTTTTTTCATATATGTATGTAATGCATCTTTGAGATAGTATCAATTGAACAGCTAACATCTAATTGAAACTATGACATTGTCTGAATTTAAATATTGAACTTAGACTTTCATTATTTTCACTGTATTTTTGACGTTGCAAATTTTGTTTCCGATAGTCAAGGCAACAAAAACAAAGAGAGGCAAAAACAAAAACGCAGCATGGCAATTTAGCACATGCCAATTGGACAGCGAAGCCAGCGTCGACGCTGACGTCGCAGCCAGCAGCGAGCTAAAAATATAACAGAACCTGCTGCTTGCCACGCTTGCAACCTGTGCCAAAATGAGAGCGCAGGAGAGAGAAAGAGAGACAAAGAGCACCGTGCTGTTGTTGTCTTTTGGGGTTTGTATTTAATTTTAACTTTTTTTGGTACAGTGCACGCCCACGCAAAATGCAGTCGACGTCGCAAACAAGGTCAAAACAAGTTTAAATGCAGCAAAAGCAAATGGAGAAAGAGAGCACAAACGGTTTCGTTTCGTAAAGGCGACCAAAGTGTCTGCTTCGAGTGGCTGTTGTTTACTATCAAATATCTCGGTATAAATATTATTTTAAATGACGATTAGTTTACTTTCCATAGGTGTCTGGTTCGTCTTCTATGTGGGAATAACTCTTTATCTATATTTGTGTGTATGTATGCATGTATACAAGTTTATTAAAGGTTATCGCCTGCAATCGAGCATTTGGCTACACCTTGCTATTATAATCAATCAAGTTCAAAATTGAGCAACGTTATCTGCGATATTTTTTATCACCAATATTTTATATATTTGCATACACACATGCAAGCAAAGTGCCAATTAGCAACGCACTAGAGCTAAGAAAGCGACTAAGCTAGTTTGATTTTTCTCGACACTATTTCCTTTTCCTTTTGGAAACTTTTGTCGCCTGACGAGAGAGCCCAACAACAGTTAACAGCAGACCTAAGCAGCTGATGGTGTTGCACCAGAGAAGAGTGTTAGACGATGCTCGCACAGTAGTGGGCAGCAGAGTAGTAACAGTTTGGATGAATGTGATGTATGTTAATGATGAGTGATAAGAATTGGTCGTTTGAGACTTTGGTAAGTCGGAATTTTCCCAACCATTTGTTGTCCAATTAGTTTTTTTTTGTTTTTTAAGTAAAAGGCCTGAAATAGCAATTTAAAGACACAGTTTCCACCTGGGGAAAACTCCGACTTGAGTACTGGGATTCATGAAGGGTCGGTCGGGCTTGTGGGTATGGATGTCGTGGGTCATAGGTCAAATTGGAGAGACTTACCCGAGACGTGGGGGCGACCTTCGCTGTGTCCATTGGCAACTCCGGCGGCGCTATACTCGTAATCGTGGGCAGTGGCTGCGGCGGCTAATTGACTGCGCGGACTGCTGTGACCGTTGCTCAGACCGTTCCCGTTCGCATTGACGCTAACGTTGAAAATGGCGCTCGCGTTACCGACGCCGACGGTACCGTTGCCATTTCCGTTCGTGAACGGTGGCGTTGCAATAATCCCGTTACTGCTACTGCTGCTATTTCTATTGTGCTGGCTGCTATTGTTGTTGTTGATAATGGAGTTGCTCTTGCAGTGCACCGTCTGCTGCTGCTGTTGAGGCAGTGCCACGCCCACGCCCAGGGCGCTACCGCCGCCGCCTCCCGCCTGCGGGAGCTTCTCATGCTGCTCAAGAAATTGAGCCGCCTCGAGGAGCACCCCAATGCCCCCGATCCCTGACATAGCATACACAAACTACCGCACTCCTCTTCTCGCACACGCACACACACAGACGCACACGAGGACAAGGTCTCACGCACGGGACAAGGACGACGAACGCGTAGAACAATAAATATATATATTTTGGAGAAAAAACACCAAAATCGTACACCACAACGGAAAAAGACGATGGCGACGAGTTTACGCGAGAGAGCAGGATAGCGGGAGGAGCTTTGAGTCGCGACACGTTTACAGTTATTTGTTGAAATAGTTGTTGAATTGGTGTTGAGAATTGGTTCAGTTCTTATTTTTTGTATAAATTTTGGTTGAATCCTTCGTATTTGTTGTTACTTAAATGATTGTTAAAAGTTTTTGAAAATGGTTTTGGTTTCAAATATTGTTTACAAAATTGTTTGTTAAAAATGGTTACTGATTGTGGTTTGTTTTGTTGCTTCGAAGCTGATGAGTTTTTTTTTGCCGCTTTAGATGTTGATTGTTCGGTGGTTCTAGCTTTCTGTTGCTTATAATTTGGGCGTTTTGTTTCAAGTTGATTTGGCTGGAATGACAGAAAGTCACAATTGCTGTTAGTTTTCTCTACAGGCTACATAATCGTAAATAATACTATTTGTTTTATTTTGTAACCTAACCAGATGCTTATAGGTTTCAATACCGCCTAATTGGAATGAAAATTACACGTATTTCGAAAACCTGATACTAATATTATTTAGCACGCAACGTCACACACAAAAAGGTCACCAAATCGGGCAATAAATAAGGTTGGTTGACATCTATAGTTGGTAATAAGTTCAAATTGGTCGACTCCAAGCCCACTTAGTTTATTTGTATCTTTCTTGCCTCTCTGCTGCCAGCTGAGCAGCGCTGCCAACGTCGACGGCAGCAGCTGTTGCGTTTGCGCTAATTGTGCACAGCTGCGTGGCAACAATACAGACAAAAACACCAAACAAAACACCGAACCAAATAGCAAATAAAAAGAGAGAATGAGAGCGAGAGAGAGAAAGAGATGGAGAGAGCCCCAACCAACAAGTTGCAGTCAACAGAAAAAGAATTGCTATTGAGGGGAATAAACGAGAGCCACAGGAACAGAGTGCTCTCCCTACAGTGGACCAGTAAAGCGTATATTATTTCCCTCAATTTTTAAACGAATTCTGGATTATGAACAAATACACAAAACTGATCATGTCGCAGTTTCTAACTCATATTAAAGGTCTAAATTGGATCCACATAGCTGAGTTTTCACCGTGGATGGCAAGATAAAATAATGTAGTAATGAAACAAAAAAAAAAATGAAAGATTGGCGCGTGCGCGCAGGCTTCTTCTCCTTCCTCTCCAACTCCATCACCCGGTCCCTTTTCCTTCCCCCCCACCCCCCATCCCTTAACCACTCATTTTCATTTCCCATTTTTCATCTTTCGTCAGCTGCTGGTTTTCCATGTATGCGCATATGTGTGTGCGTGTGTGTGTGTGTGTGGGGCATTCAACTGAGCGGCGAAAAGCATTAAGAGAAAATAATGTTGCATTGTGTTTATTGTTGTTGTCATAATTTTGATAAAAGGTCAAGGGTCGCGCGTGAGAAAGAGAACGATATAGGGCATTGCAGCCGGCTTTATTGCATTTTAGCCTTTGCAGCTGCTCTCTCTTCCAAACTCCCCATCAATGTGTCACTCTACCTCTGAAGAGAGAAACGCAAGGAAAATGCTATAATTGGAGAGAGCTTTGCGACATGACCGAAAGACCTGCGAATGACGCTGCCTTGACATTAGCGCGCTTTAAATGGCCACACCACCACCACCACACTCCCCTCCCACCAGCACACACCATCCGTTAACCACCCACTCAAATTCACACCCCTCATTATTTCGATAAGCCAAATATATCCACTAATAGAGATAGATACATTTTTTGGACATTCAATGTCTACAATCCACTACCTAGACATAAAATAAATAATCACCATCCAATTGAGTAATTTCACTTTTATCAAATATCAAAAATTTGTTCTTGGTGTTTTTTTTTTTTTTTTATACATTTTAAAGACTCAAGTAGAACTATTGTAATCTATTCCCAGCGTCAATTGCTTTTGTTTAGCGCGGGTGACATTGCTCATTGTCAACTGAGACAAGAGCAAAAACAAGAGCAGTGAAGAGAGCGAGGATGAGACATGGGGGAGAAAGCCTGCGGCGCGTGGCAAATTCTATTAAATATTCAAATCGAAATCGCTTTAAGCGTCCCGAAAAACGAACAGGGAAAAAATCGCAGTAATTGACTGCGACACCCACGCAACCTCACACACTGCACGTACAACTTATTCGTGAACTCGAGAACCCAATGAATATATGCATGTACGTATGCATGTATGCATGTACGTACACATATACATAACACACGTATCCATATATAAGGTATATTGTACCTGAAACCGAAAACAGAAAACCACCCAAAAACAGGAGAACAGGAGAATAATTCCACCCCAGGGTTCGCAGTTTAAGGGCCAAGGGTCGTCATCGTATTTTCGAAAATGCCTTATAGGGTATATGGCTGATTGTCAGGCCTTCTTCGCCAGCTTTCTTGGTTGGGCTACGTGTGAAAGGAATCAAGGACAGTAGAGCCTAGCTAACACGAATTACCAAAGGGTGAAATGGAAATCAAAGAATATTTTCAATATTTCAATTCTTACAACAAAATAGTAAACTTATCTTGCAATGATAGGAACAAACCAAAAGCTGTATATTTATGCGATAGTATCTCATACTGTTTTGGCTGGGAAATTGCGATTCTTAGCACCAGTTGGTCCACTTTATTGAGGTACTTCTGTGCGCGTAAGAATCGAAACGGAATGTGCGGAAATCAAAGGGAAACCTTTGTGGGACAAAACCGGAACAGGACTCGAATGAGGGGTTGGTTGTTGCGCACACAAGAGGTGATTGAGATTCCCCATCCAATAATCACATTAAACACACTACTGAAACTCAAAAGTCAAAATGCAAAAAGTTGATAGGGAAAAGGGAAGAATTAAGCGAACAATTTAATGGAACATTTTGCGGTCGATTTGACCTAAGCTAAGAAAGATCTGTAATTTGAGAAAAAGGTTTCGAGGAAACTCAATCCTTTTTGGGCAATTTCGGGAACGGATACCTGACCTGATGACTAATCTTAACATTTTTTACTCAAAATTAAAAATATATATATATGAATATATAATTAGGGACCTTGTTTTAAACAATGCACTCAAGGCAAACAATAAATAAATTGTACAGACGGAAACTACAAAATAAAATTAAATAAAAGCTCTCTGTGAAAAACAGGCAAAAGAAAGTGTAATCCAAAAGAAGGAAGCAACAGACAACAATAACAACAAAAAGTTCTTGCTTCCCCGTGATTTTGAAAGCTCTCTTTCCTTGGGGTTTTCCTCTCTTTCAATGATTGCTCTCCCTCCCACTCTACGCACTTTCTTTACATTTCCTTTGCGATGACGGTTTTCGTCATGTGTTTTTGTTGCTAATTTTGAAATGAAGAGTGATGAAGCGTGCAAAAAATGAAGAAAAAAATGTTTGCCCGTTTAAAAATAGAAAACGAAAATCACTCGCGTTTGCAAATTATTTCCCTTAGTTTTCTTTCATTTTCTGTAACATTTAATAGATTTAATTTAAACTCAAATTCAGTATATAATTTAAAAATCAATTTTGTTCATTGCATTTCGGTCAAGTAAGAATAAAAATCCAATAAGAAAACATGCAGGGTTGTGAGGTATTCTAGATTTACGATAGCATATTAAACGAATGCATTATTTCTTGTTGCCCACGAAAAATAATTTTTTTTTTAACTTATTTTTAAATTTAACTCAACACCCACACACACGCACGATTAAATAATAAAGCTGACACTTATCACGAATACCCATACAATATTATTATTTAACTTGTTTTTTCTTATATTTTCAAATACTTTGTTATCTTTTATAAAGCACTTGCACAAACTTGGTTGACAACTTAAAAAAAATACGCGTACTTTTTGTTTCCTTTTTTTAATAACTATTTAAGTTTTTTGAACTGACGCAACTTTCAGAGTGTGACGTCTGCGGCGACGGCGACTGCGACGCGCACCCTACGGCAAAAAAACGTAAAATGAAATGGAATGAACGGAACGCAAAGCGAACGACTGAAAATGCCAAGGCAGCAGAAGAGAGCGCAAGAGTGGAACGGCGTAAGAGAGCCCAAAGAGAGCCGCATATTGAATGTGTGTGTGGGCGAATGGCGTGCCTAGCGGGACAGCAGAAAAAAGCACGCGCTCAGTGGAGTGGTAAAATTCTTCTTGTTTTTGTTATTTATGTGTGCATGGCAGATGGCTTGGAGAAAAAATAAATAAAACACAAAAGCGAAAGAAACCCCACCCTCTCTCTTTCACACACACACTCTCGAAAAGGGCACATGCTAAAACAAAGCCAAAGCAAAACAACATCAAATATAAAAAGCTGAAGAACGGGTCTCTAAACAAAAAGTACTGCGAACTATCTATGTATATAAACTACACAAAAAAAGAACAGTATTTGGTATGACAAGGCGAGCCTAGGTTTCAAATTAAATTTAATCTACATACGGGCAATATCGGTTGCATATAAACAAAAACAAACAAACAAACAGACACTCTGTCAGGCGATAACATCAAAAAACTACTTGAGAACGCAAAGCAAATGGGGGCAAAACGCACAAAAACAACAAAGCCAAATTAAGTTGAGCGAATGAAAAAACAAACAGTTGACAAAATGGATAAAAATATAGGAACAAAGACAGCAGGGTAAATTTATGCAACAATAATTGAAAAGTCTCTAAAAACCATATAAATAAAAGCAAAATTCAAAGACAAAAAATAGCAAAGCAACAAAACGTTCACCATGAAATACTGAGACAAAGCAAATGAAAGAAAAACAACACACGCACACTAGCAGAAAACTTTTCGTTTTGCACTTTAAACCCAAATATTACGCTCACTATTTACCGTTAGAATTATTAACCACTCTGCTGATGCTGCTTCTCTTCTTGGTCTTGTTTCTGCTTCTTCGTTTGTGGTTGCACTTAAACGTGAAAAAAAAGTAAAGGCAAGCTGAGGTTTCTTTTGTAAATTTTTCTAGCTTTTTTTCTTGTATATATTTTCTGTTTCGGTGACGGATTCGGATTCTTGTGTTTTTCTTAATTCTCGTATCTTATTTATTGTTTCTTGTGATCCTACCCGACGAATGCAATGACAGAAGCAAACTAAATGCGGCCGCCGTTCAATTTTAACTTTGCCAGCTCGACTGCGCTGCCTCTGCCGGCGTCGCAGCCGCATCATTCGCAAGGCACACGAGTGCAGCCATAAGAGAGCTGGCGAGAGAAAATACGCAAAGAGAGTGCCGTGAAGAGAGCGCACGTGACGCGCAAATATAACAGCGGTCAATCACATAGCAACACACAACTAAAATTTCGTTTTGTAATGCCCGTCTTAAACTCAACTTTACAGTTCCTTCTTTCATTTCATCTTGAAATGGCTTACATTATAAATACTGCTGTGTTGGAAAATAGGATCTTTTACCATTCGCTACATATTTAGGTGACCATGTCTAGATGTTGGTGCTGTTGTATGTGTTTGTCCGTTTGTTGCTGTTGCTCTTGATGCGCTTGTGCATAGCGAAACAGGAAGATAGTAACAATAATAACAAGAGCGCAGCCTAATTGTCAATTCAGCTTTTTCCCGTTAGATCTGTCTTTTTTGTAAATCAAATTACGGAAAGGACAAATATGAAAACAGGGGGCAGATATATAAGAAAATATTTTCGCATAGCACATACAAATATCGAAGGAGTTACAAACATAAATATTCGAACTTTATCATATAAAATTGCAGATATACATACATATGTACATTCTTGAAAAAAAATTTGAAAACACTGTTAATGGTCTACAGGGCTGGTCCAAGCAAAGAAACCCAAGAACATTACAGTCAACCAACAAACAAAATAATAATAATTAATTATTGGCACCTGTATACATATAAAATCATTTTTGTTGGGATCACCCTAAGATGCTGCAAAGGCTCTCTTCTTTTTCTACGCTCGCCTGGGCGCCACATTCTCTTTCGCATTCTCATTTAGATTGTCATTCGCATTTTCTGCTATTCCTACCCGCTGCTTCCTACCCCCACTGCACACCGCTCCCGCTCTATCCGCCCTTGCAGTAACACCATCTCTGTCGCAGTCGACGTCGCTGCCACTGTAAATGCATCGTTTCATGCACATATGTATGTAGATATACAGTGGACATTGCCTAAAAGCAAATCTACCTGTAGGTCGAAAAATAAGTTCTTAAAGTTAACTACAGCTTTGATCAGTATATGGTTCTGTAGTTCTGAGCTACGTGCACAAAGTTTCATCCTGAACAGTTTTTGGTCATTAGGGTCGGGTTTGCCTCATTGTAGCCCCGTTATCGATTCACTCTCTTCTTTCCCAGCACATCGCGATGTGTGTACTGTAGTTTCTTGCTCACGTTGCTCTCGGTGGTGGTGTTGCTGATGTTGCTGGTGTGTTGTATTGGGACTTTTGTTATTGTTATGATGCGTCGACGTCGGCAATTTCGAAACGTGCTGGCATTTGTGTGGAACGGAACTTGTTTTGATCTGCATGGCCAAGCTCTTAGTGTCCAAAAAAGCTGGGCCCCGGGCAAAAGTTGCAGCGTGCCACAGCAGCAACATCGCCTAGCAAACTGTTTGTTTTCATAATTTCCCTTCTGGAAGAGGCTGTGCATTTGGGTAGCATGGTGGGTGAGGGGCGGGGCAGCAACAATGTTGCCGTCGCAGCAACAACACAACAATTGCCGAGGGTTCATTGTACTTTTTTGGATCTCTGTGTTTGCCTCCACTCCCGCCCATTTCCCTCCTTCCTTGTTCATCGCCCCCTTCCTGTGCCACTGCTTTATCATCTGCGCTTTGCTTTAGCTTTTGGTCAGCACGCATTTCTAGGTCAAAATTTACAATTTCGGATTTTGTTTTTCTTTCCAGCCCTCTGGAAGGAACATTAAAAAAAACTGTTTTCGGAATCTCATTAGAATTTTAAGTGCTTAATTAATTGTTGAATCTTTTTAACCCCAAAACTTTTTGCAAGCTACTCATATAAAGTGTACTTGTGGTTTAAAATCTTAAAAAAAAAAAATTTCAAAACCTACCACTCCTCCGTAATCCACCACACTGGTCCCAGGTATTGCTAAATGATATTAAGAGACTACATTTGTTGACTGCAGAATCTCCGAAGAGTCCTTAAGCTTACATTTGTATGTATGTATGTACATTGTATGTTTTTCTAGGCATTTAGAAAAACACCAATATTTTTAAACTATAATTGATGGCACTCCAGAAGAACTCTTCTTGTTATCGTTTTCTGATTTAATTCAACTGGATTCACTTGGACTAGGACAAAAAAAAAAATACAAAAACTTGTTTTGCTCGCTCCAAATCTTTTTCTTTAGCACTTCTTCGGGAATTCTTCTCAGCCCTCTTGAGTTCTTTTCCCCCACCTCTGCAATTCTGCTGGTGCCGCTTGTTTCCTTTGGAAGCTACGAAGAGGCTAACAAAAAGGAAGGCGCAAAGGGACATAAACAACGGAGGCCTGAAGAACGGGAAGGGGCAGGTGCAATGCAAAAAAGAATAAGTTCAAAGTGCATGACGTCGCGAAACGGAAATCAAGTCCAAAGTGGAAGAGGTGGAGAGAAAGGCGAGACAAGCTCTAATTGGAGTTCGATACGCACACAAACGTAGTGGCAGGAAGAAGAAGCAGAGCGAAAAGCAGCGTGGGCGATTTGACGAGGGGAGAGTGAGCTTGCAGAAAACCGGGTGAGCAGAGAAATAGAGCGAGAGGGCCAGCCTTAACAGGATGACGAAAGAGAGCGTAAAACGAAAGGAAAATGCGACGCAAAAAAATAAGGCGCAGGTGCTATGCCAGGATGTTATAATGTCTGTGTGTTTGTGTGCGTGAGCAGGAAAAGGTGGGGAAAAATCAGAGCAGCACCGACAAAATTCGACATTCAAAAGGAATTTGAACAGATATTTTGAAAAGCCCTTTGAAATTAATAATAAACATCTCTTCAGCAAAACCACTAATTATGCCATGATTTTCATTGTATCCTCAGAAATTCGAATCGGAACTATTATATTATATATAAGTTGTAAGGCAATGGACTTAAAGAGAAAGTTTGATCATATTCGAGTTGTTTTTAAATTAGTATAAAGGGTATCAGGAGAATTGAAAATCAAAAACAAGCTGCAAATGGAAAAAACCGGAAGACAATCGCTCAAAAGCGACGGCGCAGCAAGCGAAGAGAGCCAAGGGAAGCGCCAAGCAGCACGAAAACCGGGCTGAAAGGAGCGAAAGAGAAGGCGAGAAAACAAGTGAATGAAAACCGGAGAGTCGGACTATTGAAAACAACAATAACAGTGCAACAATTTGTTACCGCAACATGTTGATACAAAGAGAAGCAGATAGTGAGGAGAGAACAAGAAAGAGAGAGCAAGCTGTCCTGGGCATCCTTCATTCACATTCACGACTTACACGACTTTGGAACCCAGCTTTACTCCCCCCCTCCCACCGCACAATCCTTCAGCTTCAGCAGCTCATAAAGTTGCAATTAAAGCCAAAAATTTAAAAATATAAGCGCAAAATAAAATGTACGTGGCATACATTATCAGTTAACAGAGTGTATTTTGTTAGTTTACATCAAATTGTTTTTACTATATGTCCGATTTGTGAGTTCTTAAGATTGGTTTTATTTTGCTAGTATTCTTTTGAACACAACTGTACACAAAGATTCAACCGAACTTCATAGCCCCTGCAACATTTTACCCTCCTAACCTCTTAACCCTTGTGTGTCATTGCAACCACAGAGCGCATTAAGAAAGCCATCTATTTGCATTTGTCGCCTGGGCCAAGGGCTCATTAATCGACTTTTGGCTAGAGGATGTGGAATGCGAGAGGGTTCTAGATGGTGCAACATGCACGTGTTTGTGGCACCACCCACATATGTGGTCAGAAAGCAATTAAGGACGTTACAAGTGGAAATGAGCTTTTTCGGCTATAATAACGCCTTATTGCAGTATTAAAGAGAAGTTAAAGGATTCATAATCGCTTTCTAACCAATTACAAAAAAAAACGTATATAGGTAAGAAATGAATTTCAATGCGAGTCTTAATCAAACAGTTTTCCTCTTATTAACAACATTTTTCCAACTAAAACAACCAACTTTAGCTAAGAAGAAAATAGTAGGACTTTTGTATAAGGTACTGTCATACATATTCCATTATGTGCATGTGATATATATACAATATATATATAATATTTGGATGAGTTTTTACTTAAAAAAAAAACGACTAAAATTGAATCCCCTTTTTATCCCCTTCAATACCTTTATATAAGCCCACATAACGACTAACTAACTTGAATAAAAAATGAATAAAGCCCACGAAAATCGTTCAGTTGGCAACAAATCACACAAAAATGCGTGCCAAAAAGTGTTTTACTAAACAAAAAAAATAAAGTGTGCGGATGTACAACGTGGCGTATGAGTAATGCAACCCTCCTCTCTCTTTTTTGGCCTTTCCTTTCTGTAGCGCCCATGTAGGTACATACATATGTACATATGCACGTATGAATGTATGTACATACGTATAAAACCCAACAAATGCAGGCAAAACAAGTGCCGAGTTACGATGCAAGTGTTTTTACTTCTGGCATTCCAGAAAATTTCAATTATTAAACAAAAAGCAAGAGTACACAAAAAAAAAAAGGGTGGAAGACTAGAGTGACAGACAGGTAGCCCAAAGCGTAAGAAAACCCCTTATACCCTTACGGTATAGCCAACGGGTAGCCAAATAGTTAAGAAGTGTATTTTTAAAATTTGTGATGATTCTTCTATTAATACCACAGTCTGTTTTATTCGGGCTTTCAGCTGCTACTTAGTTGAAATAAGCCAAATGACCTACTGTCTTAAATAGAAAATAAGTGTATTTGGAAAATCAGCTTACCCAATAACTGCAACCAAAAGGCGAAAATAATGCCAACTGACGAGAAGAGTCGTCTTTAAATTGGCTGCTCTTCTGCTTCTTCTTTATCTTCCGACAGCTGTAATGCGAAAAAGAGACGACGAATGAGCAAGTGCACATGAAATATTTACAAGTAAGAACAAACAAAAAAAAAAAACAGGAGTAACCAAACACTTTTGATAACCCCCAAAGGCGACAGCTGGTTGCAAGCCCCAATCCACCTCTTCATGCTGCAAAAAACGAAGGCAAACGAAATCTAAATTGAAGGAAGCCAACAAAGCAGCCAAAAAAAAAAAACGGAAACCCCGCAAATCCTGCCTGAAAGAAAAATTTCAACAAGAATGTGGTGGGGCGCCAAAGGGTTAATCATCAATCAGATGGAAGAGAGCAGCTTCGTAATCGCGCCATAAATCAAAGGAAACGCGAAATTTCCAATGAGCTGCTCGATTTAATCTTAAACTTACATACTACACAAAAGATAAGATATAAAGTACATACATAGAGATATGTACCTGCAATATATGAGAAACAAGGGCAATAATGTTGCGTTTTAAATATGTATGTTTCATTTCGGGATTCAGAATTTACTTCACAATTCATTGGGCAAAACAAGCAGTTTTCCTGGAGATTATTCGCTCGCAAAAAACCTTCAAATTGTTCCTACAATGCGACGACTTTCAATTGAATGCAACGAATATCGCATGAACTTGACAGGTCAACTTATTCGCCCTCTCTCGCTCTCGCTCTCTCTCTCTCTCTTTCTTTACATAGCCCCGTCTCGCTCTGGCGCAGTGCGTCGGTGCATTAGTGTGTGTGAATGCAGTTTTCGAGACTATATATAGCCGCTTGATTGACGGACTGACTGACTGATTGCCCAGCCACTAAGCCCTGACTCTGACTCTGCCGACTTTGATTATATGGGCTTGCACCATCATCAATGTCTGATTGTTGTTGCTCACGTGTTGTTGTGCTTTCGGTACTATGCGGGCCTACGGCACAGTGGTCCCGGCTGCAACAAAATGATTTCGATTTAAATACAGTAAGTATGTATGTAGATATGTATGTACATATACATATGTATGTATATGTCTTCATATGCATATCAAATCTGATTGCTTCACATTAGTTAGTATAGTTCTTAGCATGAGTAATTTTCTGACGAATCACATGATTTCGATCCATTGTACTTGTTATTTAGCTGTTGTTACGTTCACCATTTACATTGCACACCAGCGCACACTGGCGAATGCAATCGGCCTTTGGTTGTGTGCGTGTTTGGACATGTTTGCTGCACATGGAAAGTAAACGATGGAGAGCAATGCGGAGAATCGGAGAGCGACAGCGTGCAGCGGAGAATTGCGGAGGCAACGATATGCAACTTTTATGCCACATTTCATGCATAATTTTCGCTTTGCTTTATGCATTTAAGCCCCCAGCACCACCACCCCCTCCCTTCCCCTTTTATTTCATTTTCTAGTAACGCCCCTGCACGTTTGCCACCCCCTTAATTTGAGTGCGACATTTAACATTGAAAACGAACGTTGACATAAATGCAATCAGCACGCGCTGAAAGCGAGCAAGAGATGGAAAATGGAGAAGAGCGAGAGATGAAGAGTTTGGTGGGTGGGGCGTTGATGCGGTTTTCCACGTCATTCCGATTCAGTCTGCAATTCACCACACACGGGTATTTTCGAATCATCGAAAGTAAGGCACTGAATTAAACTAGGAAAACTTATCTCAGCTCTCGATATCATCAATACCATGATGGTTGGGGGTGGGGTTTTAAATGAGATGAGAGCAGTCTTAACTTAATTAAATTCCGGGTAAATATAGCAAAAGTCTTCTGTGGAAAATATAAAAAAGCCGATGCAGTCTTCATGCTGCGCTGCTGCTCTTCTTGTTGTCTTCTTGAAACCTCTTATTCTGGTTCTGCTGCTCTTGCTTTTTTCCTCGTAGTGCATTTGCATGCATAAATCAATCAAGCTGAGTGTTTGCCCACACGCACATACATATGTATGTATGTACATACTCATATGTATATTTGTATGTACATATGTATGTACATATATGTGTGTAGGTAAAAAGAAAAAAGGGCGCAGAACCGCCCATTTCGCCCCTGCTTTCCGAAACCCTTTGCACTCTGACCCGAGTGACAAAAGCGCTCGAGTGTAAAATGCAGCGCCCACTTTTCGGTTGGCCAAGTGAAACGACGTCTGATGTCGATGACGATGGTTTCTGGGCTCTGTCACATGTGCAAACAAGAAAGAAGCTAGCCGAAGCGTATATACCCTTGCAGTTATCAAAATATATGTATGTATGTAGATATAAAGAAAAAAAAAGAGCACAGCAAGAAGACTTTTGGAATGGTTTCATTACATAGGTAGCTTTAAAACTGAGAGACTAGTATGTCGATTCGTCTTTTAATACTGATCAAGAACAAATATCTTCTAATTGTAAAATGCGCTATAATTTTTTTTTTTGCGGGGCTCAAGAACTTAACTCCCTCATGCTTTTTTGCCCTGTTTTCTGTTAAGATTTTTTTCGCAAGACGTGAGCAAACACTTTTCTCTCTCTCTCTCTCAGGCTGTTCTTGTTGTTTTGTTTTTATCAACAAAGTATCTTCGTTTTTTTCATTTTCCCCACAAGGTGAACATGTGTGTGTGTGTGCGTAATCAGAGTGCCGCACTCTAATTAGCAGCAAACAAATTTCCAAAGTGGCGAAACCTGGGAGGGGGCTTGTGCCAAAGAGGGTTAATTGGGGATGAGGGGGTTGCACTTTGTGCTGTTTTCAACTTTTCACTTTCAAAACGCTGTCTCGGCCGCTGCTTCTTCTTTCCGGGCACATGATATGGCAGGGTAAAGCAAAAGTCGTTCGGCTTCGTAAGCCGATACAAAAACGTATTGAATTCGTCGAGTTCGTCAGCAGTACGGATAACCTTTGATCGGTGCAAAAAGTAATTTTCTTGTTGATGGAAAGAAAGTAGCTTCAGGTTACACATATGCCATATCTTAAGGGTAGATTTAATCACCAAAAATGGCACATTTTAATATTATAAATTCGAAAATGTATTTGTGCAGTCCACTTTGGATTTTCCCAAGCAGAATGCACTGGCCTTTAGCTTCAGCTGATCCACGCACACCAATGTCAGAGTGCAAATACACACACAAGCAAAACAAAGCAAAGACTTATCAGGCGAAAAAAAAAGATAAAGATAAAGGGAATCAATGAGCGGGAGAGCGAGAGAGAAAGAGAGATTAAGAGCTGAATGAGGGCGTATTTTTCCTTCTCCTTCAGCCTCTTCTTCCTCGTCGTCTTTTTCTTTAGCCTGTTCTTTCTTTTGATTTCATTTTATTTTTTTTTTTTTTGCTTTTTTCATGCATTTTTATTTTACTTTTTTAAGGCGGAAGCATAATCAGCAAATGTGTCTTAGATGCTGTTGTTGTTGTTGTTGTTCGCGGTGATAAGACAGCAAAAACAACAGAGAGTGGGGATTACGGTGGCAAAAAAGGAGGAGAAAGAAGCCCGTTGAGAATCTTTACATGCTCTCGTATTTTCTCATTTTTCCTTTCAGACTTTCAGGGCCAAAAGAGTGAAACATAAGGAGCTCTATAAAGATGTATACCACTCAATTCGGAAAAGCATTATAGCGATAAGTTTAATATGGAAATACATTAATTTTAAACTAACATTATTTTAGAAAATGATTACTACATATTGCTTAAAACACTCACATTCGATGAATACGCCAACTAAAACTAGGGTAGCATTTCAAGCCATGCCAAAACAGGGCAATACTGAAAAAGTTTACAGTAAACTTGGCTTTCAGGCAGTTTGTCTTTGGCCCAGGGCATTTTTTTTTTTGCAAATAGTGGGACGGTGGGTTGGAAAAAGGGGTTAGTGGAGGGGGGGGGGGGTTTTACCGGGGATAAACACAGTGGGGAGCCACTAAAGTGCCCAACTAATTGGAATTTGGCACGTTCAACCAGTTTGCCACTTTACCGAGTTCATTTTCCTCTTCGCTGGCGTTTCTCTATTTTCCTGCTCTTCTCGTTTATTTTGGCGCAAGAGGAACTTGTCAAACAGTGTTTCGCACAGTGTAAAATATAGTAATCTAATTTCCAGCACATTGAATATAAACTGCATAACTTGACTATCTTTATTTGGTATTTAATTCAATTTATTTGTTGGTAGTTGTCAACGCATTTATTTGAAACCTACAATGTAGATTAATATGCATAGTAACCTTGAAATGCGCTCTTTAATGTGCATTTGTAGAAATACATATACGCTTATCAAGTCGTAAAACACTGCCTTTTATCACAACCCACAGAATTTCTTCTTTCACTATCAGTCGCCTTGTTCCTTTTAGTTTCGATGATTATCGAAATGTTTGAAATACATTTGGGAGGCACCTCAATAACTTCTCCTATCAATTCCATTATTTGAAATTTCTACTAAATATTCGTCTTTGGCTTATCGTCTTTACGGAAAATACATTTAGCTGAGTCCAAATTACAAAAAAAAAAAAAAAAATAGATTCAATAAATATGTTTGAGCAATTTTATAATGTTTGATAGGAATTCTGTAAATAGGGCTAAAAATAAATGCAAACCCGAAATTGAGCTCAAAATTGAAGCAATTAGCCAATAAAGAATGCGTAGATAAAGGCAGACATTGACAATGATCAGGCGTAAAATGAAAATTAATTAACTGAGACGCATGAAAAACAATATCAAAGTGCAGTCACCGCCTTTCTCTCATTCTCCATTTGCGTTTGCTCTTGATTTTTGTCCCACTGCATTGGACATTGCGCATACGTCATGTTGACATCGCAGCATCTTGATTTATAATTTATGCTGCCGTTTGTCATCTATTCATAACTGGTTAGTACATTAGTTTTTAGAAAATAAGCTTATTTAGCAGCATTTCGAGATAAATGTCAAGTAACATTGACTTGGATGCTAGCAAATAACAAAGAAGGGGTAAAGAGAGGGGCGATAGCTTGCATTTGCCATCAGAAGCAAAAACAAACGTTTTACGAAAGTCACAAAACCACAGTCTCTCCTCTCCCTCTCTCACTCTCTCTCTCTCTTTGCTACCAACTCTCTTGCGCCCCAATTCAACACTCCCCACACGCAGGCACTGTTAATTACAGAGCGTTCGCTTTGATTATGACAGAGGTTGAAGAAGAGGAAGCAGCAGGAAAGAAGAAGAGCAGATTAAGCGGCCTTTTAAGAACTCAACTATGCTCTACACATACAAATGTCTACGAAGTTTTAAAATATTTAATGAATCTCTTTTGTTAAATAATACCTAATTACTGTTTTATATTATTTTTTATACACATAATATATATAATATATAATATGTATATATATAATATTACGATAATACGACAGCAATGGGTTCTAATAGAAAAGGCGGGAGTGCGCTAGCCCAAAATGATATCGGAAATTCCCACCGTGTATCTGAAATAACTTCAATTTTTTCTCACCATGATTCATCTGCGGGCTTTAAGCGCTTCTCAAAAGCAATGTAGCGTATTCAAATTGTACACGTAGCCCCAAAACACACACAGAGATCCAGCCTCTCTCGTTTACTCCCTCCCCGCTCTCTCTTGAACCAAGTGCAGTCATGTGCATGCATTTATGACCTACAATAATAAGCGTCAGGCGTTGGCAGCGTGCACAAGCGAGACGGCTATACGAGCTTGCTGAGGCGAAGAGGAAAGAGCGACGCGAGTGGGTGGCTCAAAAGAGCGTGGGAGGGTGGAAGAGGGAGTGGGTGTTTGTGTTATCACTGTGTTGTCTTTACCGCTATTTCAGCTTCGCCTAAATCACGCGACACAAAAACAAAAACAAGAGAGAGAGAGAGAAAAAAGGAGAGAACGAGCATTTGTATTTTCTCTTTGCTTTTGTACTTGCGTGTGTGCATTTTGGGGTGTTGTCATTGCAAATGCAAAATGCAGATGTCGCTCTCTCTCTTTTAAGAGAGACAATACTTAGTCATAGATTTTTTACATTGCTAGCTGGTTTTTTGTTTCAGTTTGTAGGGCTTAAACAATTTCTGTGATATTCTGCAAAACGTCCGCTTGCAGCTTTAATTATTATTCTATCCTACTTGGTTTAACTATGCTATAAAATATTTAATTCAATTGCTTTAGGTTGTTCCCTCTATTTTATTTCTGTGATAGCTTGTAATTTAACTTAAATTTAACTTATTTCGCTCTTATCTTTAAGCGCTCTTCGTCCTCTCTTTGAAGGAACCATTACTCTTGAAGCATTAACTCTTCAGCGCTCTCTTCTTTCCGCTCTTTGCTAAGCTCACGTGTCAGCTTTAGTTTGTTTGCCTTTTTTTCTTGTGCCAAACCAAAAGCTGCCACGCAAACGAGGGAGAGCCCTCTCTTTTGCTCTTCAACCGTCTTCCTCGCACTGTAATTGCTTTCCCTCTTTATATCTCTCTTTGCATGTTTTCTTGTGTTCAATGACTTGGCTGACGTGTTTACTGGTTTACCTTTTGTTGTTGTCTTCGTTTCATTTCTTTTTCGATTTGGTTTTAGCTTTGCACGCTGCTTTGTTATTGTTGTCGCTGATGTCAGATACAAAACTTACACACACACTCACCCACACATTCATCGAGGCATGTGCACATTGTGAAAAATATAGACTCTCTATCCCGCTCTTCTTTTCTTATTCTCTTTCTCTTTGCAGGTCGAACAATGGTTGACAGTAAACAGTAACACAAGTTGATGAAAATAATTGTATAATTAAATTGAGTGTAAAGAATTTTTACAAATAAAAACGATTCCTTAATAAAAAAACAAAATCAATGTGAACAAACTAATAAAACAACCAACTTTTGGTTTACGCTAATATAATAAAACATCAACATCATTCTATACCAAAAACCAAAGAATTTTTAATGTGACGCAAGTACCAAAAACAATTTAAAAATTCAGAGTGCACTAGACAAAAACAAAAATGAAGAGAAAAATAGAAAAAAAAGATTGCTAATTTGTGTGCTGAAAATGTATGACAACGTTGACATTGAAAATGTGACAAAAATAATTATTTATAATTTTCGGCAGTTTGCTGTTGGTTTTTGTTGATTAATATTTAACAAGCGTGTGGGAAAATTGTATACTTAGAATTTCCTTTGAAGAAAGCATGAAAGCAATTCTTCAGTTATGAGTTTCCATTTTTTACAGCTTTATTTTCAATTCTAGAAAATTCAATTATTTTCAAATTATATTAGTGATACATCGTAGTTGCATTTTAGTCATGCAACAGCATAAGGAAACCTGATAAAAAATATTGATTACACAATTGCAGCAAACCGCTTTGTGATTTTTTTTTTTTATAAATTGTACTTTCTTCCATAAGCTATTAAACTGAATTGAAAATCATTTAGTTCAACGCTTGTCTTCCATTCAAATACACACAATAAGTTTTTTTTTTTTTTACTAATTTATACAGACACCTGCACTTCGTTATTTGAAATTGTGTGATCATTACTCACTATTCAGCTTATCAGCATTTCGCTTTACCTAACTTTTGTTATAGTCAGCGGGCCATTCGGCTCTCCAATCTTAGCCCCACGAATACCACTTTTCTCTCTACGAACAAACAACAAGTGCCCTTTAGTCTGTGGCTGTCACTAGTGACTAATACCACCCCCCCCCCCCCGCTCCACCCTGTACAAAACCGCCCCATAAAATGAGACCCTGTTACAACGCCTCTGCTTGCAGCGCTGCCGGCGTCGCTGACGTCAGCGGCGTAATAAAGCAATAAATTGCAATGTTAACTGAAGGGATTAAGACGGAAACCATTAATGTAATATAAATGTATATACTAGGCTTTCATACTGTTTGAACTGTTTAAGGTGACTAATTAAATCAACTACCCAAACCTAGTTCAAAACTTATTTACTTACTGATCGGATCGACAAACCTACATCTATATCTTCTCTATACATACATACATATACATACATATGAACAAAGACAGTTATCGTAAGGGTGATAGCAACACAGACCTATGCGCGCCAAATTAAAATCGAATTAATTTTTGCAGCCGCCAAATAACTTTTAATGTTGAAATAATTGCAATTGTTAGCTTGAAAAAATTCGACTTTTTGCTTTAGTTGTTTGTGGTTTATTTATTTTTGTCGTTTTTTTTGTGTCTCAAGGTTTTTCGGTTTTCCAGTTCGTTATATAATGATCGTAACTGAACTCGTTTTGGTTCCTTAATGTATTTATTTAATTATTTTGTAAATAATCTTGCATTTGTATCTTAAGGTTATGTAATTAGCTACATACATACATACATAGATTAATATCCCATTCAGTATGGGTTGTGCATTTTCTATCTGATATCATCAGGTGGCGCCATCTGTCGGCATTCCGTTGTGTTATCTTTAATTGCAAGTTAGTTTGTATGATTAAATTGAATGTTCTTGTCTGTAATTTTCATATTTGGATTAATGTGAAAGACTCCATCTGTTAGGTAGCTTAAGCCCTTTTTTATTTTTGTACTTTCACCACCCACAAACCGCAATAAATTAGCAATGTTATGTATTTTGTTGCTATTGCTTGTTGCTTTTTCATTGTTTTTACACATTTATTGGGGTTAAGGCCTTCTTGACTGGCCATCACCTTTTGTTTTTATTTATTATTATATTGTTGTTGTGCTGCTTTTTGCATATTTTTGTACATACATACATACATATGCACTATTTTTATTTGTTGTGAATTTTTGTTTCGTTTGCTTGTTTGGTTTCTTATTTTGAAAACCAGCAAAATACTACGTAAAAACGATTTCACTTTTTGTTTAAATGGGGGCGTGAACATTGCCAAAAGTTAAAAAATATGAATATCTACATACTTACATATGTATGTATATGTGCATATACATATAGGGGCCTTTTGCATTAATAATAGCGGTAAATAGATAAATTATTTATGAGTGCTGATGATGCAAAACATAAATAGATAATCTGCATTTAATGTTGAACATAATATGTATACATACTTGCTATTAATACATAATTTCAGATACCAAAAATCAAAGGCGTCTTATTCGTTTAAGAATTCTTCCCATTAACAAGCGAATTCGCAAACTCTATTTGTTTTTTTGTTGAAAAGAAAATTTGCTCTTCTTTGTGATATTTGTTGTATATTTTTTCTTCCCCATTTCGCATTGCAGGCGTCTCAGTTTCGCTTTTTCCGTCTTATACTCGCAGAACTCTCAAGGTCATCAGCGCATGCGAATTTTATTTTTTTGCACTCTGTTGTTGTTCTTATTTTGTTTGTTTGAGAGTGTGCGAATATTTACTGGCAAAAAAAAAAGAAATAAATTGTGGGTTTGCTGGGTACGCGAAGGGATCCCGGTGGCTGGGCGATAAAGTTGAGCGACCCTCCTTAGCAACACGTGTGGCCAGCCCTCTCTTTCTAGTCAACTATTTACGTTTCTCTCTCTCTCTCTGCATGCTTGCACTTGTGTGAACAGCACTGCATTGCACAATTGCAATAAAAACTTAAAAACAGTTGTAGGATTTTTTGACAATTATTTCTGGCTTTATAAGTTAGCTAGGAGTGCTTGGATGCAGTGGAGGATAGATACATATATACATTCATATATAGTTGCACATAGCCAGTGCAGCCTGTAACTGCAAGGTTTTCTCCACTCTATCTTCCTCCTCTCGTTCATCATTTTGCACTTTGTTTTGCCAACGTGAGCCAAGTCGCGTTGACAAAACCCAAGAAAAAAGTCGAAACACAAACAAGCAAACGCAATTGTATTTATCATTTCAGTTTTGTTTTTTATTGCATACAACTGAAGCCTCCCCCAATCAAAAGCAAGTCAATGCGAATAAATATACTTATAGATTAAGGCGTTTAACAAAATAAATAACTTCTAGATCCATTTGCAGATGTTTTTATTCGATCTTTTAAGCCCAAACATTTCAAACAATTCGGGATCACATGATATAATTCGACTTTCGCACATAAATATGTGTACAGTGATCACTCGTAAAAAGAACTCATTGATGTTATTCTATACATACATATATTATTATATTTTATGCTTATTCCATACTTTATTCTTCATACAATACAATCTGCCTACCATATAATTTATGGTAACATTGCTTTAATTATGTGTGAAGTGCATCAGAATTCGGATACAAAAATGAATTATTTCTTTAAAATCTGTATATTAATTAATAAAGAACAGAAATTTCCACAAATATGTAAATTGAATTTTCAAATTGGTTTGGTTCCCTCGTTTTGTTTAATTTCTGAAACTGACTCATGGAAGTGCAGTCTTCTGCTTCTTTCAGCTGTTGATTAGTATAAGTTCATGCTTTTGAGGTGACCTTGAAAAGTTTACTAACATCGCGTTTTCGTCGCTCGCTTTTTCCAAGCGATTATTCGGCTCTATGCATTTTTGTTGTTGCTTGTTTTTTTTGCCAACCCCCGAAACGCCACCCCCGATTATTCCTAGTATTTTCGCTGACGCAAATGAGAAAAGAGAAAGCTCTACATGTACAGTGCAGACTCCCATTGCGTTAAAGTTCATCAACGAAATCTAAATGCTCGGGATTTACACCTTTTTCTGAAAATTTATTTAGTAAAATAAATTTCACTTAATATCTGGTCTCTTTCTCTCTCTATCTCTTTATGTGAAAATCGATCGTTTAACTTATTGAGAGTTGACAGTACTTTTTTCGAGTATTTCTAGGTTATGGTCAAGGCGAAATCTAAGCAAATTTGAAGGCTACGCTCAGGTACGAAGAGCGATGAAGAGAAACGCCTCTTCTTTGTAGAATTCTACTGATAATTCGATTTTTGTTTTTGTGTTTTTTTTTTTTGCTTCTCCTTGCAAAGCTTTTTCGTTTGTTTACGCAAAAAGGAGAGAAAGAGATGGTGCAAACAAATTTCGCGGAGAGATAAAGGTGTGTTGAACTTTAGCAAAAGTACATTTCATAAATTATATTTATTTTGGTTTTTAGCTAGCTGTGAATTTGCTTTTGCGTTTTCCTCAGATGCAAGTGTGTGTGCAAATTATGTATGACCTTTTTTGTATTGTTTTTGCGACGCTTTCAAAACAAACAACTGCGCTCTCTCTCTCTCCCTCTCTCGCTCTCTTGTGTCCATTCTCAGAGTCTTTGCACGTGTATGCAGCGGTTTCTCTTCCTCTTTTCAACACGTAAGCTTGAGCAAAATACCACAATCACATAAATATATACATAGGTGCGAGTGACAGTGCCACATTAAGGGTTAAAAACTGAAAAAATTTGATTTGACCACTGACGTCAACGAAATAACATTTTCTTGCCAAACGTGATTATAAAAACATAAAACAGCAATTACTTTCCGCCGCTTCTTACCTTTTTGAGTATTAAATACATTTATAAAAGTTTCGCAGACGCCTTTAACTTGATTTTCCTTGGTAATATGCACTATTATTTTTACCGCACGAAGGACAGGAAAAAATCCTTTCACTTAACGTAAAACTTGGCGCTCGTTATGATAGTTTTACACTTTAAAAAAAAATTAGAGAAAATAGTTGACAAATTGCTGGAAGATTTGTTTTTTTTTTCTTTTTGTTTGTTGTTGTTCCTTCGGCGGTTATATTTGCAATTCGCATTGCAACGGACACAGTGTTGGTATTTCTCGTGCTGGTATTTAAATACTAGCGACAATGAGAGGTAAAATACCACATGTAATGGTCACACTTTCGCCCGCCGAATTCAAGGCAATGCAATTTTGAATTTGTTATTGATTCATTCTCAAACGAATACCAACATATATTTGAATATATTTCGATATATAAACGCTTCAATTCACTACGCTTCAATCGAAGTGTGTGGTATTTATAAAGTGCGATATTCATCACAGCTATCGCTCATCCCCAAAACACCGGTATGCAAGAATTCAGGTCACACTTGATTTTTCCGATATTCCAAAAGGTTTACCAATCTACGGCAAATCGCCGCAGAGCAAGTGCATCCGTGCTGACCAATCGACTCGGCAAGGCTTTGTGCTTAAACTGCGCCAGGATGTCGAAGTCGCCGGATGGCGGGATTTCCGAAATAGAAACGGAGGAGGAGCCGGAAAATCTGGCGAACTCCCTAGATGATTCGTGGCGTGGAGTTTCCATGGAGGCTATACATCGTAATCGGCAGCCTTTCGAATTGGAGAATTTGCCACCAGTGACTGCCGGCAATCTCCACCGGGTTATGTACCAGCTGCCAATTCGTGAAACACCGCCACGCCCCTACAAATCACCGGGAAAGTGGGACTCCGAGCATGTGCGTCTGCCCTGTGCGCCCGAGTCGAAATATCCGAGGGAGAATCCGGATGGCAGCACCACCATCGATTTTCGCTGGGAAATGATCGAACGAGCCCTTCTGCAGCCCATAAAGACGTGTGAGGAACTGCAGGCGGCGATAATATCATATAATACCACCTATAGGGATCAGTGGCACTTTCGTGCCCTTCATCAACTTCTCGACGAGGAACTGGACGAGAGCGAAACACGGGTTTTCTTCGAGGATCTATTGCCGCGCATTATCCGATTGGCATTGCGGCTACCGGACTTGATTCAATCGCCAGTTCCGCTGCTCAAGCACCACAAGAACGCCTCATTGAGCCTGAGCCAACAGCAGATCTCCTGCCTGTTGGCCAATGCCTTCCTGTGCACCTTTCCCCGGAGAAACACCCTCAAGAGGAAGTCCGAGTACAGCACTTTTCCAGACATCAACTTTAACAGGTGAGCGTCCACCAGATTCGTATATCTTCAGTCGAAGTATGTTAAATATATTCGATTCCATCAAAAGGCTTTACCAATCGACGGGACCGGCAGTTCTGGAGAAGCTTAAATGCATTATGCACTATTTTCGTCGCGTGTGTCCCACAGAGCGGGATGCCAGCAATGTGCCCACCGGTGTGGTAACCTTTGTTCGTCGGAGCGGATTGCCGGAACATCTGATCGACTGGAGCCAAAGTGCGGCGCCGTTGGGTGATGTGCCATTGCACGTGGATGCCGAGGGAACAATCGAGGATGAGGGCATTGGACTGCTGCAAGTAGACTTTGCCAACAAATATTTGGGTGGCGGTGTCTTGGGACATGGCTGCGTTCAGGAGGAGATACGCTTTGTTATCTGTCCGGAGCTATTGGTGGGTAAACTCTTTACGGAGTGTCTGCGACCATTCGAGGCCCTGGTGATGTTGGGCGCCGAAAGGTATAGTAACTATACGGGATATGCCGGAAGCTTCGAGTGGTCCGGCAACTTTGAGGATTCAACGCCAAGAGATAGCTCAGGTCGTCGACAAACGGCCATTGTGGCAATCGATGCCCTACATTTTGCCCAGTCACATCATCAATATCGCGAGGATCTCATGGAAAGGGAGCTGAACAAGGCGTACATTGGATTTGTTCACTGGATGGTGACGCCGCCACCGGGTGTGGCAACTGGTAACTGGGGTTGCGGCGCATTCGGCGGTGACTCCTATCTGAAAGCCCTGCTGCAACTTATGGTCTGCGCCCAGTTGGGCAGACCTTTGGCCTACTATACCTTTGGAAATGTGGAGTTTAGGGATGATTTTCATGAAATGTGGCTGTTGTTTCGAAATGACGGGACTACGGTGCAGCAGCTTTGGAGTATTTTAAGGTCGTACAGTAGGCTTATTAAGGAGAAGAGCTCCAAGGAGCCGCGTGAGAATAAGGCATCCAAAAAGAAGCTATATGATTTTATTAAAGAGGAACTTAAGAAGGTCAGAGATGTGCCCGGAGAGGGAGCATCCGCCGAAGCTGGAAGCTCTAGAGTAGCTGGATTAGGCGAAGGAAAATCAGAAACATCAGCGAAATCCTCGCCAGAACTCAACAAGCAACCCGCCCGACCGCAAATCACCATAACGCAACAAAGTACCGATCTATTGCCCGCGCAATTATCGCAAGATAACTCAAATTCTTCGGAAGATCAGGCCCTTCTTATGCTGTCGGACGATGAGGAGGCCAATGCCATGATGGAGGCCGCTAGTCTGGAGGCTAAAAGCAGCGTAGAAATAAGCAACAGCAGCACAACGTCCAAAACGAGCAGTACAGCCACGAAATCAATGGGTTCAGGTGGCCGCCAGTTGAGCCTGCTCGAGATGCTGGACACCCATTATGAAAAGGGTTCGGCCTCGAAGAGGCCACGAAAATCACCCAACTGCAGCAAGGCTGAGGGTTCAGCAAAGAGTCGTAAGGAGATCGATGTGACCGACAAGGACGAAAAGGACGATATTGTTGACTAGGTGATATTGCACTACAGGATTGTTACTGCCCCCAAAATTGAAGAGGTATAAAATGTATTGTAGATAACTTTAAGGACATATTTAGGGCATTTTAAAGTAGGATCATTGTAAGTCGAATAAAGTGAAATTTTTTTTTTTTTTTTAATTATACTATTCTAATCTGCAAAGACAATTTTACTGTTAAATTTGTATAACATTGATTGATTAATATAATTTGTTATATCATGCAAATCTAGCTTTTATTATGCGAAATTTGTAGTTAAAGCCAGTAAAGTTTCTTTTTATTTAACCGAAACCTTTTGTTTATTTTATTTGACCACAACAAGAACATCAACAACAACAACCACGAAAAAAAAAGCGAATATATATTTGTTTGTTCGTATATATATATATATATCTAAGCAGATCCAACGTCGATGGCCAATCAGTAGTGATTGCGTCGCTTGTTGGATGGACAATACTCGGCGTATTCCTCCCAGGTGCAGCCCGCCTTGGTGCAGCATTCGTTCGATATCGATGGAGTGTTTCCATCCGATCGACGACTTCGCAGAAACATGTTGGCATAGTTCACGTGCAGCCAGGTGGAGCCATCAGCTGGAAAGACAGCAGGTGGTATCATATCGATATCAATGGATCTATAGCATAGATGTACATGTGTACATCGCTTGAAATTCCAATCGTCTTTGGTTGGAATGGATTTCGATTCAACAACTTACGTTCCGTGGTTGTCTTCTTGATCCAAGCCTCATCATTGCCCGTCCTCTTTTTGTTGCGCCGTGTCAGTCGGTAAATGTCCTTCTCGCAGGCCCAATATAGCTGGCGGACCAGCTTGTCACGGCAGCGGGAGTGCGTCTCCTGGTGCCACACGTTCTCCCAGTCCGATTGGGAACTAAAAGATGGAGACATAGACATCGGAACGGTTCGATGTCAATGGAGTTGACAACTCACCGCTCGCGGAAAAGCATCTCGAGACCCTCCTCGGTGTGCTGCAGTGCCTCCGGCGTGGGTATCAGCGGCAGGACGAACAGGAGTACAGCTCCGCAAAGTGTCCAGCTGCCCGAGTTTTGTATTATCATTCTGGTCATATTGGTTAGTTCTTGTGCTCGAATTGTGCTCGAAGGCTATCGAAGGAATGCTGATCCTGATGCGGCTCACACGGCGGATGCGTGCCGACTGAGCGCTCTGGTCGGTGTGTTGTCAGGTTTTGAAATATAACCGAACCCGGTCTCCACCTGAGTGGCGGCCAACTGTCGGGCGTCGGCGGTATAATTAAATCGTTTGGTCAGCGCTCTATTTGAAGTAATGAGGCCCAGGACCGGGTCAGGACCTCTTTCACAACCGGCCAATCCAATCCAATCCAATACAATCCAATCTAATGAAGAGCTACGGCAGCAATTGCGTATGCGGCCCGTTGTCCGCTTATTGCCTTGTTTATCTGCGGTTCCATTGGGCAGCAAATTGGAGGCACTTCTCTACATACATGTGGTTGGTTGGTTTCACCTGCCGATTTTCCACCTGCAACCTGTTGCTTGGCTAACAAAACAACATAAAATCGGGCAAGTTACGCTGTTTGCCTCGTAAAACGAGCCGGAATGCCGGGCACTTGTTTTTATTTCGAAGCTGGCATAAATTTTGCAATATTTGCACGAATTTCAATACTGTGGGCGAAACAGTGGGCTAAAAGCGGGAAAATATAAAAAAAATATGTAATATGTTAATATGTGGCAATCATTGGGATTAATAAATAGGTATGTTACTCTAACCAACCAATTATACATCTTAAGATTTTTTTTTTAAATTATGAAGTTGATTTTCTTTGAGCCCACTGTGCGAGTATGCATAAGAAAAGCCGCCCACATGAGACAATAGCTTAGCTAAATAATGTCGCTGTTTACACGTTCCGTGTGAATTTATGATGCACCTTTTCTGCACACAATGCTCCAACAGCTCCAAGTGGAGGTCCTTCCTCCTTGGCTTGCTATTCGAGTTTAGTTCTTGGATGACACTGCCGGTGTTTGGTTGCCTTTTGGAAGCCTTATTTTCCAGAATTTTTTTTTTTTTTGTAAGTGCTTTCGAACTGAACTTTTTAATAAATCTTGAATGTGTTAAAATAATAATAATAGTAATAAGCTTAAGTTTATTAAACGCGCAGGATTTATTGGTTTCAAAGCCAAATATTTACGTTTGACAAAAATAAACCGTGTCATTTGGAATCGATGAGTAAACAAATAGTGGATGAAACTAAAGCTGAATTTATTTGCCTGGCACTTAACACTATTGTAAACAGTTGTCTCTTTTTTTATTGAACTTCAATGCTTACAAGTTTTAAATCAATCGATTTAAACTTAATGCAAATAGAAGTGAAAACCACTGGCATGCCAATAAATAAAATATTATTTATATTGTGTACACAGAGTCATCAATTTTTATTTAACACAATGAACAAATGTTTATTGTACATATACATTCATATACAAATACAATAAGTTTCGCTTTTCATAATAACTGAAATGGTAAAATGATGAGTACATTTCGTAATGCGTTTTTTTTTTATACACTAGTTTTGTTTCAATTTTCGCGAGAATAGGCGGCTAGCGAATACCCTACAGGGTACACAAAAAAACTATTTTTATGTTACGCTTATACTAGAATATTTAAACTTTTCTTTTGTTCAATTTTGCCATTTGTTCGCGGTTGTTTTCTTTCTAAATTCAAATATTGTTCAATTCCACAACTGTGCTAGGAATGCAGTAGAATACATTTATATATACGCATTTATGTTGCTATACATATGCTTATATATATTGTAGTTACAATAGTTTTATATGTCAAATACAGTAGCATACTGAAATGGGAGCATGTGTTTCTAATTGATTTAATAGTATATGTGTGCAATCTCAATTGCCTGCATAAAAATCGAGTAAACTAATCTAGAAATTTATTAAAGAAAAATTTGTTTTTTTTGTTTCTAATATTTTATGTTCCATTGTTCAGATTTAAAGTGATTTTTCACTAGCAACACCTACTCCCATTTTCGTATATCTTTTTTTTTTTGTGCCACATTTAAATTCGGCAAGGCCGAAGCCATGCAAAAGGAAAAGTCAACAAAGCAATATAAATGTTTTAATAATGTCACTTATATAATAGTCAAAATGTTTATAAATTGTTTTATCTATATATACGTGTAATTTACATGATTAACTTAAACGTTTACCAACTTCACATGGTCAACAATTGGCTAATTTGTGAATTAATAATAATTGGAGTAGGAAATGGAATGTTTCTATAATTTATGCGAATGAAAGCATTGTACTTATTTGATCTATTTAATGATTAATTAAATTTGCATAACGAAAAGTATAATTTTTTATGAAATTGAGCTTCGCTAGTACGAGAAATTAGTTAGTAATAATTTTATTAGACCTCGAATCTAAAACATTTACCTGCATCTTAAATTACAGCTCTGGTAATAAAAAAAAAAACTTTCTTACGTGCTAGATCAATTTCTTCTATCTTTGTGCTTATCTGTCAAACAAAATATTTTTTTTTCAATGGACAAACAGAAAAAATTCCAAATGTTTTATTGTTAAATCTAATCTTCTCAATATGGTCATGTAAATCTGTAATAACTTTTCTTTTCTGTCTTTTCTGTTAATTAATTTTAATTGATTTTATATTATTAAACGCTTAGTGGCTAAATGACATATGACTTGCTTATAACACGAAAATCTACAAATTGTTTAAGAAATCCCACTGCTTATCAATTCTAATCATTAATTAGTGTGTCAACTCTCATCGATTTCTGTCTCAGGAAATTTACAGCATATCTGTTGCAGATTTTGTTTGCCATTTTCAATATTTCAGGTGCAAAATGTAAACAATTGAGTTTTAAGCTTTAACTTTCTTATTTTTTCTTTTTTTTTTATTATTTTGGAAAAATTAAATTTTATTATGTTAAATACTTAAGTTCTAGGCCACAAATGCAACTTACACGGCGCTCAATGTTTAAAAAGAAACCAATCGTATTAAAATTTAACATAGAATATATGCGTGTTTATAATATACCTTTTCGGTTGTCTTATTCTTAGTGAAATAATGCGTACACATTTTAAACTATCAAAACAATCACATTTCATAATTCGGAAAATTATATTCTCCTCATAGACATACATTGTTTACTATATATACACTATAGTTAACTTATATGCGCCGCGTTTTTATGTTTTCTTTGTCAGTTTTAAATTCATATTTTCTGTTTCGAGTTTGTAAGTCGCCTTCAAAAATGTTGTGACCATCTCAATTAGTTTACTTTCAAGAGCTGCAAGCATAAGATAATATAATAATAAGATAATTAATAGTTAAATATTATGGGTAAATTCAATTGAAATATTCAATGGAGTGTAAGATCATACATATGTATGCATATATGTATGTATGATGTATGTATGTATGTACATACCCGCTTAGAGCATTTCAATATTGGACGTTCCGTTTCCGGTTGCAGTTCGCGTTGTCTTGGTCACCTGTTGATTGGTCATCAAAGGTGGCGGACTTCCACACCAGACCACCTGCAAGTTGATCGATATCACATTATTACCGAATGATCATAAATTTATTGATGGATGGATGCGTTGCCCACCTTGCGGAATGCCTTGCGAAAGTTGTCGGATAGAAAGGCATACAGTATCGGATTGATGCACGAATTCGTGTACGCCACCACATGGGATATAATCTGAATAATGACCGATAAGTGGCTGCCGCCATAAAGATTCAGTGCCTTTAGCACGAGGATGACCTGCAAAGGAGCATTAGGCAGATTTAAGCAACGAAAGTTCAGTAAATTAGGCACAACTTAGGCTGTTGCATACTTTAAGCGATAGATTTAAATTTAAAATTAAAACATTTTAAGTTCATCATTTGATTTGAGTTGCCTGCATTTACATTATTAGTTGCCATATGCTGCCATATGACAGATGCAATTGGCGCATTTCTTGCGCTCCAAAGTGTCTGTGTAATTGTAATTTCGTTTGTAATTTGCAAGCACATTGATTTTGTGCAAACACTTTGCTGTGCTGGCAACTCAAGGAGCAGCAGCTGCTGGCTTATTAAGCATTTCAGCAAATACTCAGAATATCGGACTATCGCAAATGTCAATTTATCGCAACTATCATCCATTGTGTTTGCCAACAAAATTTTACCAGCAGCTGTTGCCGCCCATTGCCAATTTAAGATACTCAAACTGGTGGCTGAAACTTTAAGTACAATAAATCGATTATGAGCCCTGTAATTTTCTTGCAACGCAGGCTGAGAATTTAATTTGAAACTTTGCTATTCGAATGCCTAGAAGTTTTTAATAAAGTTTACAAAATCATTTAAGCTTGACCTTGACCTATTTTTCTTTTTTTTTTTTTAACAACTACCAATATAGGTATATGAATATGAGTTCATTTGCTGTTCGCCGTTCAATCTTAATTAGCTATATAACAAATCGATTGTTTACTGTTTTGGTAAATTTTGGCAAATTTGCTATGCACCTTGTGCATTGCATTGCATTTTTGATTATTTGCACTTAATGCCAGGTGTTTTATTGTACTCACATGAATGGGCAGCCAACAGATGGCGAATGCCAATACGACAACAACAACCATTCGGGTGACGCGCCTTTTTCCCTTTCTGAAATCAAGAAACAACAAGAACAAACAGAAATCGGAGAGTTAGTGATATATGCGAGATATACTATATACTAATATGGATATATATGTACAATGCACATATGTATAGACTTGGATATCTGGAGTGCATATAAATTATGCCGCATTTCAGTTGCTGAATTTTGCATTGGCCGCGCTGTGATTTATGAACTTTGCGTGCGGATTGCGAACTCGTCGCAAGTTCATTTCCATTCAAATTTAAAACGCAACCCAATGTACATATATGTATTTGGGTGCTCCAAACTGCTCTCTTTGAATCTTTTCCTAATCTTAAGAATCACCCGAAATACAAATATTGTGTCTTCTTCTCAAACCAATTTACATTTGATTTTTAGTCTTAAGCTGAGATCAAAAGAACTAGCTATTTCTTAGATATTTTTTTATTTCTTAGCGTTGTCTTTACATTAGTTCGACTCAAAAATATCACAAGTAATTTTACTATATACATATGTATTTACAAAATATGCAAAGGTTTAAATATGCTTGTATAATATTTTTTATTTAAGTTGAATTCATTTCATACGAAGAGTGAGCACAATTTAATAGTTTTCGATTTATGATAAAACCGAACTTGGGGGCAAGGTTTTTTTTTTCGCAAAGTTTAAAGTGGCCGCAAGTTCAACTTCAAATTGATGGTTGCTGACCCCGATCACGTCTGTGTGGCTTAGTTAACTTTACTTTCTCGCTTTATCCACGGAGCGTAGTTTGAGCAACTTGTTTGTGGCTATTTAAAATGTTAGGTTTACCTTAGAAGTAATGAAATAATGTTTAAAGTTTTAGTTTTATGTTTTGTAGCATGAAATATGACAACAAATTGTCATTTTACTGGGCTTTTTTTTTTGTTAGTCGCATTTTCCTGAACCTGCGGGAATATCGCTCACATTTTCCTAAACCTGCGGGAATATCGCTCACATTTCTACTTATGATTCGGTCTCGTTGACCTGGCCACTTAAAAAATGCATGAGCCAAAGCTCCTGAGCTTTACGCACAGCCTAATAAAAAGGCATTCATCATGGCAGCAGGTGCGTAGCTACAAAAAAAAATACGACGAACGAAACAAGCGGAAGGAATATTTCCGCACCCATGGCGTATACGCGATATTCGTGTGTTGGAGTTTGTTGGGATATACATTTACTTACCGTGACTCTGCGGAAGGTTTGCAGCCAGGAGCACTTTTCCAAAGACGAGCCAGCATTCCCATATATAGGAAACAAATCAGCGTCAATGGTGCCACATATGACGATAGAAAGAATGAGACCTGAAATAAGATACAAAATGCGGAAAATGCGTAAATAAATATCTTCTGTTGCGTCTGTGCAAGATCAGGAACAGATTGATTTTTGTCTGAAGAATTCGTCAGTAGCCATGGGCTTAGGTAGCTACTAGGCTTAGATTTAAACTTACAAGAATAGTTTTTAGTTCAAAAAGAAAACCTAACCATAGATATATGCTTTCAGTTAAGTTGTATATATTTATTTTGCAATTTTTTTTTGTACAACTACTTTTGTTTTATGTTGCTGTAACTGGTCGAAGGCTTTTCCTCTGCCATCTGCTGCCATGTCAGCTACTTTTGTTTCTGCATGGAAATTGTCAGAAGCGCTGACCCGTAATGCTGACCAGATACCAGATATGAGTACCAGACACTTGCCAGTTCCCCCCAAAAAAACAAAAAAAAAAAACCAAAGCCCCCATTTCCATTTACCAGCTGCCGCTTAGCCGTATTCCCAACAGACAAAAAGATATATGCATATATATTATATGCATATATATCCATGCAATGGGCGTGTGCATGAGATAGTGGCGTTGGTCAAAAAGTGGCGGAAAATTCGAGTAGTTGCTACTGGCTTCCGGTTGAATATCTGTACATATTTCGATTGAATCGCACTGAAATTAATCGCCGAGTTATGGAATATAATTGTAAAGATAATTCAAGTGATATTAACTTATGCCTGTGGTTATTACGAAGTTAAAATAATAAATCGATCTAATAGTTTTGAGTACATTTTGCTCTTTACGAACTTTAAGATTTCTTTGCCCCATTGGGACTTTGATCAACTTTTTAGAGCAGCCAGCCAGCAATGGATATTTAAAGTATTTGGAACCTTGAATCCGGTTGAATTCTTTGGGGCTTCATTCGTTTTTTTTTTCTGGGGCTCTGCATATATTTCCATTGAGCTGCTAGGCTTAAAACTCATTTGGCGGCGCCTCAACTTTCGAGTGGAATCGGTTTTCCTTTGTGGCAGGCAGTCGGCAGCCAGGTGTAAATGATTAAGGCACAACCCAACCCCCCTTTCCACCACCATCATAAAACCGGTGGAAAATCGGAAAACTGGCAATGAGGAGCAACAAAATATGCACAAAGGTGCAAGTCAAAATATATGTACATATATCAATTGTAGGCTACGAAATGGGCGCAATGAAACGGAAAAGGAAAGGAAGCGCGATGAGTACACAAAAAGAAAAAAACGGTGTATATATTTATATTTCTTTTTGTAATATCAATTGAGAAATGTACATACATATGTGCTGAAATGTAAAATTTTTGTGCCGGTGCACCGATGAAATCGCGCATACCGCAATTGTTAATAATAATCGTTGGCCCGCCTTCACATTCATAAATTTCGAAGGGCGGTGGGCGGTGGGCGGTGGGCGGTGGGCGGTGGGTGTTGGGCGAATGCCTGACAGCCATGGAATACGGAATCGAAATCACTTTGTTGGGATTTACCCATGACCATGGCCAATGAACATGTCGTTTGTTATCGACAACGGCAAGGAAAACCAGGACACGAGTGACATAATCCGTGATGACACTTCTCGAAATCGTATCCACGAATAAGGATCCAATTGTGTTCTGCATCTCGTAACCGGATGTCACACTGTCCACTCACCAGATTTGGCACCCATTACACCCATTAATTAGTAAACAAGAAGCCCAAAAAAAAGGTGTTTATATTGTAAGCCATTACATACGTTCATATATTTTATATATTTTATGTACTTAATATATATATATATACATATATATTCTTGTACTATGGTTTCACTTTCTGCAATTTGAAAGATAAGTATCCGCAAATCGAAACCCATAAAGAATTACTTATTCATTTAGCTGAGATGAGGGTGTGGATGGATTACCGATGCATCAATTAAAGTGTTGATTGCCAAGGAAATTGTTTGTAATGTGCGACAATGATGTTAACTATATGTATATCTGATGAACTCTGCAGTTTATACTTTTAATTATTCTCTTTCCATGATTGAAAGTGCCACCTTTCGATCTTTTTGCGCTCAATCAAGCGGACTAGCTTAATTTAATCGGCTTTGTGCCCTCTCTTATTTCATTATATATTTTTAAAAGGCATTTTAATTATTGTTTTCAGTTAATCGGTAAGCTGAAGCCACAAAAAAAAAGAAGAGAAAACTCTGATTTGCAAATATTGTAGTTTCCAGCTTCTTTTAGCCACTTTCAAAATTCGCTAGTTGTTACGAAAGTGAACTCAGCTGCTTTTAGCCAAATTGTCATTTTAAGCTGAAAACAAAACAAAACTGAAAGTCATTTTCGCGCCAAATGATTAGCAAACATTTCGAAATGGAACTTCTGCTGTGCCCAATTGCATTTGGAAATGGATGAGCCAGCCATTTTGCTGTGTCAATGGTCCGAGACAAGTGCGTATAATATATCTAGATCTAAGCTCGCAACTATAAACTTTGCCATGGGGGTTATATAACTTCCACTTAGGAAATAGAAAGATGCAAAATATGCCAGAAAACAAAGATACAGAGATGCCCGAATCGATGGATATACACCATGAAATTTTACAGCACAATCGCCATAAATAAAAGTTGCCAAAAGTTGAGTAGCGAACTTTTTGTATTTCCTTCCTTTTTTTCTTTTTTTTTTTTTTTTTATTCATTCAATCGGCCTTTAAACTTTATGCTGGTCCTAATAAAAAGCCATAAACTGAAGTGTGTGCCACATGATAAATGGTTGGGGGGCGGGGGCGTATACTTAATATTCGGCATGACCCAAAAATTGCGCCTGGGATTTGTCCATAAACGCAACTTGACACTCAGCGAAATTAATCAACTTGCCACGGGCTCTGATGAGTGCTTCGTTTTCACACAAATTTTCCTCGAAATATATACCTAAGTATCTATGTATGTGTATGTATGTATGTATATGTATTTACCCCCAGGAAATTTACCAAAAACATGATTGAAATTATAAATTGGCTGCCATATTGCGGACATCAAATGATGGCCGTTTTTTTTTTACAGCCTTAATAAAGTTGACTAGTAATAGCAAAATTAATTCGTCAGACATTAATGCTTGTATATTTACATATATATTTTGTTAAATTTAAGCCATTCACTGGCGTCGTGATTTATGGTAAAGTTCAACTCGAATTCTTCAGCAAAGCGGAACAGAAGTCAACTTAAATAAACTTTCTCTTATTTATTTTTATTTTTTTTTTTTTGGACACAGTATTGAAAGATAAACACTATTTTCCGCTCATTTCCCATTTCCACCGCCCCTTTCCAGACTATTTGTTTCAGTTTTATGAGTTCTTTACGATGACAACAATTCGGTCGTTAGTTTCACTGTTCGTTTTGCTTTGACGGATGCGTCGTCGCGCCGCACAAGTTTGATCCATTTTTATTTTATTGCCAGGCAAGGCTCGAAATAATACACTATGTGTATGTATGTATGTATGTATGTATGTATGTATGTTTTGACCCTGACAATGGCTACTTCCAAAAGCGGAAAATCAAATCCCAACTAAGAATGGCACCGCCTCTCAAATGGCGTATCATTGCAGTTATAATGCTCTTTCTAAAAGAACCCACAAATAAATGGAATGGAATACGAAGTAGTCTGTGTACAAATACCATAAGCAAATCATACTTGAAATAATCTGAAAAATATTTAAACATAATCCCAAATCCCGGCTTAATTGTCAAGTTTTGATTGTGTCTACGGTATTTCCATTCCGTCAAAGAGCATTCACACTTTGTACTAAGCTCTCAAAGTTGCGGTTTCCTTTTCGTGTTTTCCAAAGCAATTGCGATTTATGTGCACAGTCAGGGGATGTGTGGGGGTGTGTGGGGAATGTGGGGGCGTGGCAGGACAGGGACATAAGGACGAAGCACACGCCGTATCCGTATCCTTATCCGTGTCAGTGTCGGAAAACCCCGGGCGAAGCGAACTGTGCAATTTGCCGTGCCAGTTGGTTTTCATGTTGAGTGGAAAGGTGAGCCGGCAAAATTCTCGGGTGCATATTAGCTGAAGATACCGAATAACTCGGGGAGTCAGTCAGTCAGTCAGTCAGTTAGTCAAGCAGCCAGTAAGTCACCTGGTTCACACTGAGCGAAATTCCCCTACTACTACTACTACTACTACTATTACTGCAAGTAATACCATCATTGACTTTGGTGCACCACAATCATTAAGTCATTCAATCGAGCATTTCTTCGTTTATTTTACTACTTAATTACAATTTGTCTCAGTGTAGCTTGTCAGTGGCTCATTCATTCCGCTGTGTGTGAATGGAAATAGACGACAAAAGCTCGTTCCATCCACTTCCCTTCACCCGGCGCCCAGAGGGCCAAAACAACTGTAGCGTTTTCCGGTGTAACATCCTTCCGGCATGAAATTACACTCGAAGGAAGACCTTCGAAGTCCCCCGAATTGATTAATAGACAAAAAGTTCAAGTAATAAACATAACAAACTCGGGGGGGGGGGGCGAACAAATATGAGCAACTCAAGCGAACGGAAAAACCATTTGGGATAACGCTGATCTATGTGGGGGAATCTAGACCATAATGATGATGGAATTGTGCGCTATCTTTCGCTTAGAAGACGGGCGAGAATAATTGCAAAATATGGCACTGAACACTCTGCTGTTTGCCACTTTGCTGAATGTACCCTTTGACCCTTAATGGGGATCTGTGAAGATGCAAGATGCATTGCGTGGATGCACAGTGGCTTAGTCAGAAGTGTGGCCGTTTGTTTCGTTTCAGTGCTGCAAAAAGTGCAATAAAACCAAAAATATGGTCACACTTTGAACAACTCTGTAGGCAGGATTGATTAAAATTCCCTGCTTGCAAACAAATCAATGGCTTAAAGCAGTCACAAAAATCGATATGCACACAGCTGTTTGTTGTGAATCTACGGACTTGAACATGACTTTAAGAACCCACTATATATAAATATATATATATATATATATATATAATCCTCGCATTTCACAAAAGAAGGACTCAGAAGTGGGCGTGGGGCGGAGTGGAGACAAGTGCTCGTTCTAAGTAGCAAATATATTGCAGTTTTGCTGGGAAATCGCTGGAAAACATGACTTGATTTCGACAATAAGCGATTTGCCGTCACAACAAAGTGTGTGGAATGTACACAGAACATAATAAGGGTAATATTTATTTATTTTAAACATTTTCTATAACCCATTTGCTTTAAAGTTTTTACTTTGTGTGTTCAGTTGGTTTTGCGTTACCATATATATCATAATGAAAATGTTTGTCTCAAGTTTATAAAGTTGTCAGCTAAGTTCTCGTTCTCGTGTGTGAAGCTAGTGTAAGAAACTAACCTGAAAACCGACGAGACTCCAGATCTCCTCCTCCGTGGAAAAGACGCAAGCGGTGCCAGCATTTCCGTGGTACTGATAAATCCTCACCGAGTGCGAAAGTGCCACCGGAATCGCAGTCGTCACAATCGTTATCCAGGCGCACATGATGGCCCTAAGGAAATGTGAAAGTTGAAGTGAAATATGTAAGAAGTAACATATATATATATATTAAAGGGTTTCAATATATTTGGAACTTTGAATGGAGCTGTTTATGAAAATAAATCATCAGGCTAGCATTTATAATTTTTTTTTTTTTTGATATTACTTCGCCTTCATTACTCCTCGTTTTTACCTCAAGTTTCTTTAGACGCGTTGCAAGTTTTTTAATCAAGGAACATGCCACAAAGTTTCAACTTGATTTAGGGTAAAAAAAAATTCTACAAAGATTCCTGGTCCGTTTTTTTTTGTGGGTTTTTAATTTCTTGCAAATCTGTCTCGGTTGGGCAAGAAATTTGTTGACGACTCGCTATCGGCTAAAGTTTTTTCCACTTTTAAAGATTCAGTTGTGTAACTGAGACGAAGTATCTATGAAACGGGTGGCAGAAGGCAGATGGCACAAGGCAAAAGGTCAGAGGCCAGCGAACAAGGCTTTCAGGTGGGTAGAGCTAGCTAATTACAAAGCCCGGACAAATTGATGCAATTACTCTAGATGATGTGGGATATGGCCTACCTACACTTTAGAACCAAAAGTGCCATCTCCGCGCGCCCTATTCATTTGTTTCTTAAGTTGGTTTCTGATTTGATTTGACAATGATACTATGTGGCCACTGAAAGTGATTAGTGAGATGCACTTGATTGATCGAAAGAAGTAGGACTTTGGATGAGACACTCACAGTGTGGCATTGCGCTCCGTTCGCAGGGACATGCTAGTCACGGGATGAACGACGGCCAGGAAGCGATCAAAGGACATCAGCACCAGCGTGTAAACACTGCAAGTCACAAGTCGGGTTAGTATGTGCGGTTATGCAACATATATATATATATATATATTTATATATAGACACCCACCTGCAGTGGCACGTAACCACAATCATGTACTGGACAAACTTGCACCACACATTGCCAAACGGCCACTCCGGCAGCACGTAATCGGTAGCCGTGAACGGGACACAGAAGATGACGAACAGAATGTCCGAGACGGCCAGGTTGATTATCAGCAGATTGGTGGTGGAGCGCATCTGCTGGTTGGCCACAACCACTGCAACGACATGCAAATTGGGATATAAACTTGTTTCAAGACCGGTTAAGATGCCTTAATCATATTACACGAATGTTGAAATCAATTATAAGTGTCATTTTTTAAATATATGTATTTCGATTTGATTTAAAGGCTCCAGACGAAATGCTTTGCTGTTAGGTAATAAGCGTATATAAATATATACTTTGAGATTTTCTTTCAATTTTATTTTCCTATTTGGCTCCTTTAATAAATTTATCAAATTGGCCCAAATGCAGCTTAACCTCACATGTGCTAGTCGCCAGTTGGGGTGTGAGAGTTTTTATTTCCCCCCCCCCCCCCCTAGAAAATTCTTAAATAAAATGAAAGCTCATAACGTTAAGAATATTGCTGTCATGGCAATGGTCCAGCTTTCACTTACTGTTGTGGCAGCAAGCACCCGACAACACAATTTTCCACCCAGTTTTTCTTTTCCACCAATTACGCGGACAAAAGGCAGCAAACAACGCAGACTTCTATACGGAATGTTTCGATGTTTGTGTGTGTGTCAATGTGTGTGTTTGTGTGTGTTTGTGTAGGTGGGTGAAAGCGTGTGTGTGTGCGCGGGGTAAAAAGTCAAAAAAAGGTGGAATGGCGATAGAACAGAAGTCTTTCATTGTTACCATTTTGAGTCTTTGTTGTCGTGCTCAGCTTTCACTTTTCACTCGCTTTCCCCGAACGCAGTTCTTTCTTTAAGGAACCTCCCTTTTCTCCTTTAAGCTTCACCGCTTTCTATTTTTTCATATACTTTGTTTTTTTTTTTCATTTTTTCATATTTTCCCTTGGCCAAAGGAGCCACTTGCAATTAGCCAACAATTTATGTAGCTCCACACAAAGGAAGCGTGACAAAGACATTCAAGAAAGGGAGAGAAAGAAAATATATATGTATATATGTACATATAGAAACGGAACGAAAGTGGGGCTAAAACAGTGTTGAAACTGTAACAAAATGTTATTTCGCCCATACGAGAATGCGATGCGTTGATGCCAATGGATTGATGTGGGCCACGAAGCCAAAGGAAGTACAAACTCAAGAGGCTAACAATCACCGAAGAGTAAAAGAAGAGGAAATGTACGGCAATACAGGTAGCAAATTTTCTCGAGGAAATGGGAAATGTCGCGAAATACACTGCAAAAAAAGCACACCAGCTTTTGTACAATACAACGTACAATACGAAATAAAATCGTTGTTTATATAACTTAATCGATGCTCAAGGCATTTTGTTCTAAGTGTATAAGCCAGAGCTGAATGCCGCGACCGCAAATCAATTTCCTTTTCAAATATATATTTAGCACAGGATGTTTTCAAGGTGAGCAAAAAGCGCAAACTCGCTTGACGTGAAAAATAAGCAAAAAGCAGGCAATAGAGTAATAAGCAGCAGCAGGAACAGGATTGTAACAGTAAAAAAAAAATTGGTGACAATAATACAAAATGCACGATATATTTGATATTATATTACAATATATAGAAAAGGTCAACATATGTTTACCATTGGGTGCTTCAACTGTAACCCCGTTTAAGCCCTTGCCAAACTTTTCTCTTAGGCTTCTTCAGCTTGTTTATTGCTGAATAGTTTTTGGCAACAGATTGGTAGCAAATTTTTGCCGTTTTGGCATAAGTATTTGCATGAAATTGCCAAATGGCGTAAGTAAATGATAGGATATCAAATATATATAATATAAATTTATATACAAATTCCAATTAATCGAGATATTTATGTTACCAGCAAACAGCAAGAAAAAATAAAAAAACATGACAAAAGAATTTTTTTTTCTACTTTAAATGGGGTTCAGTTGGCAACTTTGTTCTGAGGCTTTATCAATTAACAGAAGGCGGTGCACACCCACTACACACCCACTAGTCACTGTGGTTAACCAACTTTTTGCGGGTCCTGTTGACACACGAGAAGGATTCGCACAAAAAAAAAAAAAAGGGTCCAAAATGTGGCGTTTTTGTTGCGGCATTAACTTTTTCCCGCCATTACACGAAAAAGTGTGCCAGTTATTTTTTTTTTTTTTGTTTTTTCCTTCTTGGCTGGCTGGAATTTTACAAAATAATAAAGTGTAGCATAATTTATGGGGCACGGCAGCAAAAGCGGCAAAAGTTCTTCAAGCGAAAAAAACGTTTGTTATTTAATGCTGGCCTGCAAAGCAAAAAAAAAATCAGGGGGCGTGTCACGTTGGTTCTAAAGGAGCTTACAAATAAACAAATATTCAGACAACACACACACACACACATGGGTGTGTGCGTGCCTGTGTTCTAGACAGGATTTCCTGTTCACTCGCATCTGGGGGCATAAATTCACTTTTATTGAACTTTAATGTCACTCTAATGCCCCACCCATTTCCCCCGCCCTTTCGTTAGCCCTCTCTTGTTGCCCGTATTTTCCTTCCTGTTTTTAGCCTGTTATTGATGCACTTCAAGTCGACACGGCGTATACGCAATTTGAGCTCTGATTTAGTAGACAAAAGTGAGTATAGGTCTTAACTTTCAAGCTTAAGTTTAAGAACATTCTTCGCATTGAACTTTGGCTTATTTATTTTATGAAAAAAAAAATGTGCTTACATATTTAGTATTTATTTATTTCAAATTAGTAGTATATATGTTGCCAAGCAAACAATTGAAATACGTTTATTTGGGTAATAAAAAATTTAAGGGGGCAGCTCAGGAGTTAAGTGGGCAAATTTCACGCCTCAAGTGCGCAGCGATTTAATTAGGTTCCTCATTCGTTGGATTTTCTCGAGAAGTAAACAAAAATTGTGTTGTTATTTTGAAGAGTACTAAAGTGAAGTAATTTACGTGTCTTAAGCTCGTTGTTTTTGAGCATAATAAAATCACACTGCCTGATTATTTGGACACGATCCATTACGGTAGGCATAATTTTAATGGCATAGAAATTTATTCTCAATTAAAATTGGCTATCTCAATGTAAGAGTTCCGTTCGAGTTTGGATATTCGGTCGAGGCCTTTGTTTTATGATCCAATTAAAGGCGGCCAAGTGTGTGGGCTTAAGCCCCATTAAGTGCATAAATGATTGCTATGCAGGATATGCAGGAATATTTCGATTCGTGCTGTTGTTGCCAAGCAAAGTGCGTACAGTAAGTACAGTACGCTCGGCTATGGCAATTAATTTAAATTTTAATGCACAGCACAGATAGAAAAGACATCCTGTTTTGGCACATGAATATCCGGTTACAAAACCGACCCTTGGTCCATTGTCCTTTTCTTGGCCCATTTGTGGATCCTTCTGCAATCTTCGGACTCTCTGAAATCAGCGGTGTCCAGCCTTCATTATTTTTGTTTTATTTTCCCTACTTTCTCTACTTTTATTTGCATCATTTGCCAGCCTATACAAATACATATTTAATGCCAGACAAAGGGAAGGCGAGTGTGCGGGGTGAACTTAGATAAATCAAAAAAAGGAAGAGCACATTTTCTGGGAAACATTTTCCTATGGCCACACTGAATTGAGTTCAGAGCCCAGGGACTCTCGTTACAATGACTATTTCAACTGAAGGTCCTGTTTAAGTGATGCAATTTATATATTAAATTTATAGTTATTTTGTTAATAATTTATGCTTAACTGCTTTACAGTGTGCATTGTCCATGGATGAGAAACAGGTGTTGAATCAGAGTTGTACACTTTGGTTTTAATTATTTGTATATCTTAATTTGCTTCAGCAATCAAATTGTGGTCTATTAATTAATTTTAAGATACATTCCTATCACTTACCACACAAAGTGTCAACCATAACTAAGTACCTATCAAAACACATTAATAATCCAATCAAATGCACCTGACTTCCTGAGTTCATTAAAATTGAATTGAACAGCCGTAGGGCAATAAATTCGAATGTCATTCAAATTCAAGAGCCTCACGCTATCGAGCAAATGCTCCTTTAGATAATCTTCTTCTTATATTCTTTAATTTCTAAATATTATTCGAGCTGGGATAAGCTGTAATATTTTTTTGCCATATTTAATTTGTTTTGCACCACAACCATAATATTATATTATATACATAGATATGTACATATATGTATATCAGGTAAATCATCTGTATAGATTGGACAGACACTCGTTTAACAATGCCATTTCACCCTTCAAATTGACGACAATACATGGTAGCAGCATGAAATTGTACATCAATATCGTGAGCTCATCATTATGATTGACAAACAAATGTGAATCAGTCAACTCGACAAGCAGTCAATCATCGTGCACGGTAAACTTTTGCAACGCAGTAATAAATTTTAAAACTGACAACTGTCAGTTATATAAAATATTTTTGAAATCATTTTACTATAGAATGCGAAAACCCTTTGAATATCCCATTTACTTAACAATATATTTAAAGTAAGTTCGTTTTCTTTTGTTTTCGGTTTCTTTATTTCTTTGTCGCCATTTCTATTTTATAATATATACCAACATCTCGTCTTGAGCGGCGCAGCATTGTTGGATTATTGATGGGATTTGCATCAGTCAGCGGGCGAATAAAAAACCTATGGCCACTTGCCAGGGGCCAAAAAGCCCAAGGACACTTGGGCATGGGTATAAGACGAGCATGAGCACAAGGATGAGGATGCGGATGAGGATGAGGATGAGGGCTGTGGGATCTGGGGACTACCTGGCCATATGGTGCGGCCATCATGGGCGCATATGTGTTGACAAGAGTGCGCCACAAGTGTGTGCGAACGATGGAGACATAGAAGGGTCGAAAAGGGCCTAAAAATGGGGGTCGAAACGGGGGGGGGGGGGGTTGGGTTTAGGACAAAAGAATGTATGCGCAGGAATGCACACAAAAGTGCCGGCAAATAAAACTAAAGAAGGGTGTTCCCAAAACTGAAAGAGTCCTTTTACGATTTTTAAACTTTGTGTATTCAATCAATGATTGCATGATTTTCACTTAATAATTTGTTGTTCAGCTTGCAATTTTTAAATATTAAAATGTAAAATGTCCAGATTTCATTTCCAAACGTTATCGCAAGCCGGAAAGTCCTGTCCTTATGCATATCCTGTGTGGGAAGACAGCGAAGCTCTGGTATTTTATACCTGTTCAGCTGCCTTTGTTCAGCAAGCCAAACGGGTTTTGGGGTCCTAAGCAGTGCATGTATTCCGGTATTCAGTGGGTATCTTCCCATTTGCCAAGTCCTTCGATACAGTTGTGGTCATGAAAATAGTACTATTCTAAAGCGAAAGTTTAACAATCTATACTCGAATGATTTTCGAAAGAACACAGCAGCACACAACAGCAATATAAGAAAAATTTGTGTACTACTTGTTTGCGCAATGCTGTGGCATGTATGTGTGTGTGTATTCGCACACATTCGAGTGAGTTAGTGTGTGTGTGTGTGTGTGTGTGTGTGCCAGGCCCCGGCAGACATTGCATTGAAAAGTAAAACAATAAAATTGTACATGGCCCATAAAAAAGCATAAATATGACGAATGTACGGAGAGTGGAAGCGAGATAGACGGAGCAAGTGAGTGGGACAGCGGGTCCCATCCACCCACGCACAATTGCCTCTGTGTGTGTGTGCGTGTGTGTATGTTTGTGTGTGGCTCACTTGGGCATTGTTTGTCTGTCTGTCTCTCTGTCTGTTTGTCTGTGTGCGGCCGTGTTTGTGTTTGTACTGCCCGCTTTTAGGCAGTTCGCTCAATGCTGGTTATAAATTTTATCACTATCAACGCTGGATAATAAATTCGTACGCCTTGTGGATTTGTGTAAATTTACCCAACGCACACACACACACACACACACGCACCCACACACGCATGTGACCATATGCCTCTTAAATGCTTCTTTCATTGCATACTTTTGTGCGTACGTTTTTACGGGGCTTCACACTAAAATACTCGCATGTGCTTCCTTAAATTGCAACTACGTGCAGGCTGCAACATATTTTGGTTTTTTTTTTAATATGATTCCTGAAGGAGACATGCAAGCCCCTCAAAAGTTTGAGCCTTGGCCAGAAAGAAAAGTACTCGGCATTTTTTCGATAATAAAGTGTTTGAAGCATAGACTCAGGTGTATCCTTCGCATCAGGACTCATCCGGTGCACATGTTTGGCTGCTTTTATGGTCGAATATTTTGCGAAAAATAAGCAACAAAAAGGAAATTGTAGCTGAGAGGACGAAGTAAAACATAACTGGCTTGGTAGTAGGCCAAAATTACTCTGCATATAACAGGAATAATCCAAATCATTAAGTTTTCCATTTAATGGATTTGAAAAATCTATATTGATGCTATTAATTGAAGTCGATTTCGAACTTATTTCGCAGAACTTTCTGGGCGGCCAATCATGTTTTCAGTTTCTAATCATGTGTGGCAATGCAAGCAATTTGTTCTTGTTGCACCATGAACCAATCGAGAATTCCCCTAGCCGTGTTTACATGCAAATATGCATGGTGGAAATCCAGAGAATGGTAAATACATTTTCCTGCGAAAAGCCATAATAACAATGGCAAAAGTGCAAACAATTTATGCCCGGCGTCCTTGGCGTGGCCTTCACGGATTCACAGGATGTCGGTATGGATGCAGGTGTATAAGGTTTTCTCGTTTTCTCAACTCCCTCTTAACGCCAACTCATCCATTCTATCTGCAACCCTTTCGGTTATATATCCCACGAAATTGTATTACGCCCTCATTTAAGTTGATTTTGCGGTTCCATCTGTCGAAAAAGGATGCCAGGCGAAAAAAAAAACAAAAAAAAAAGGGGGAAACTGTGTCGAATGAGAAACATGTTTTGGGTTTGGGACCAAATCAAATTTGCCAGCTCCGTCAGGACAACAGAAAAAAAAACACACAGGTATTGTTGGCTACGATGGAAGTTATTTCAACTAGCACATGCTCTACCTTTTTTTAGTTTCAATGAAAAAGTGATTTGAAAGTGTATATAAATGCAAAGAAATTAAATTTCGAGTTTGTTTTTTAGCTGCAAGCATTTCAAGCCAAAAAAATTGTGAAAAACTTGAGCTGTTTTTCTTCAAAAGTCTTTTCAAAACTTTGTTGCTCCATCCGAAATCCTATTAACTTTGCATACCGCTCCTGTGGCCGGAAAACGTAGTGGATATCGGTGAGACAGGATTATCGTTACGGGGACTGAGTCACGTTCCTGTTCGTCTAGGCAATTACAATTTTATAACTGAATTTGTGGGCCCCTTCAACTGGCTTGCACATTCGCCACTGGGCTGGATTTATTTTGGCAAATGGTAGACCAAAAAACGCTGTCAAACTGAACCGTTCTCCAGCGACAAAGGCCAATGCCAAATTGAAGTGACATTGCCTAGCCCGGAATATTCTTGAAACATAAATTATAATTATAAGCATAAAGGATTGTGTGTTTTGGATTCGTGTTGCGGTTTGTTTGCTTCGACCGGCAGATTTACACAAATTGCTGTTGACAGTTTGTGTCAGAGTTGTGTAAACTTATGCATACATTTGCCAAAAGTATCTGGGGAAATGCCATAGTTTTGCGGCGAGAGCAATGCTGAAATTAAATCAATTTCAGCTTAATGCCCATGCAAGGCAGCAAGCCTTCATCTATCAATATATCGTGTGCGTTTGGGTGTGAAAATGTACATATCAGCCATAAAATGCAGCACCTTATCATCCACACACGGATAATGTTGTAATGATGCCTGCTGCTGCTGCTGCTGCTGATGATGATGATGATGATGATGTCAGTTGGCGTTTTTTTTTTTCTTTTTTCAACTGGTCAAGTGTAATGGCATTTTGACAAATTATCTTTCCATAAGCCATAAGTAAACGCTTGCACTTTGCAACGCAGGCAGCTAAATCTTCATAGTAAAATATATGTGCACTTGAAAATATTTTTGAGATAAGTCTTACATCATATCTTTTCTAGCATATAACTAACGTGCTAACGAGCCCATCATATTTTCAGTGTATTCTCGAGACTAGTAGTTTTGCCTAGAACTGGCGGCACTACTAGTAGGCAAACTCGGAAGTTCTCCCAGTTGAGTGGCTCTAATTTTCGCCTTTCATAATTTGCCATAAAATCCACACGTTCATTTACAAATCATTTATCATAATGCCGCCAACGCAGCTGACAAAGTGGCTTTTCCACACAGCAGCATCCCGAGTAAAATTGGAACAGGATGCTGTGGAAATTGTGGGTGGTTGTCCGTGGGCAATTGGATGCCACTTGCGACTTTAATAAAACTTTTCCATTGGCCTGACAGCGTTGAGAATGCGATAGGAAACCGAGGAAAAGCGACATGGAAAACGCTTTTTTACTTGGCCAATGTGGGCGTGACCCACCAACGCCTCCTGCACTTTGACCCACTCATTTGTTTCTTGTATAACTTTCAAGGATACTCGGTTTCTAGAATTCTAGTTAAAGAAAGCAATCCACAAATAATTAAGCTTTAGGCCAGCCAAATTTAAATATTAGCTTTTACTTTTCGAAAGACTATGAAAATATTACAGCCCTTAACTAGATGTAAAAAATGGGTTCACAATCCTTGGCAAGTGAATTTGTTCTAATTGAGTTTGGTTATGTCTCCATTGCTGCAAGTTGTTTTCATTTTCATTTTTATGGCGGAACCTCGAGCTTAAGAGAAAGGCTTGAACGGAAGCTTATAGTCAAGAGGTGGCTGGCGAAAAACAAAGAAAAAAAACTGTATTCTTAGTGCTCGACGTCGGGGGTTTAGTTTTACCGCTACACTTAGAGCAGCCGCCTTTTTTCAGTTTTTTTTTTTTTTGCCTTGTGATTTTCTTATTTTTAGATTCTTCTACCGAGCTTCGAGCTGTTTGAGCTTGTTTCTTTTCTGTTTTTGTTTTTCCGGTGGGTAGATGGTGTGGCCAACCAACACACACACTATCATACACGCACACACACACACACACACACACGGCAAATTGCAGGTGAGGTAAGATGGCCTCTGAGAATTTCACACCAAGGTTGCAACGAGAAAACAACAAAGCGAAAAAAAGAGACGAAAACTAGTGCATGCAAAATGAGTTTGCCTGTTGAGATTTAGTCTGTTGTGTCGGTGATAGAGCACATGCACACACACATGCACACCCACACACACATATACTTGTCCACTTGCACACACAGACAGGCACTCAAGTGTTTGAGGTAAGATCCTTTCTTTGACCCCCTGACATTCTTTCATTGCCTGCTTCTTGCTGCAGTAAGAGAGCAGATTAAATTAAGGCATATTTATTATTTGCTATTATTTGTGCAAAAAAAAAACAAAAACATAGGAGATTGCACTTTCCATTTAATGCACTTATTGGCACTTTGATTTTGGTTTACTACGAATATGAATCGCAACGCAGCGCGTGCCTCTGCTGGCCTATTAAATTTCTGCAATACTAGCAAATTGCAATCTTAACGATGCCTCACAGCCTCACACCTCACCGTTATTCGCCCATTCCCTTAATGGGGATATAAAAAATCAATTAGCTTCCGCATGAACGCGCGGCTCTTGCAAGCGATTTTATGTTTTTATGGCTCTCCAGCACCTCATCCTTATTGCTTTTCGTCCTTTGCAGCTTCATTTGCAATTATTACGCATAATTTGCCAGAGGTCGCTAATGAAAGCGTTTCGTCGGATGCGAATCGGCGTTTTTATGTGGCAAGAAGGGGGCATACACTGCTAAGAAAATGTTGCGACCCACTCGTACTACGATTGATATCTACGATTATATCGAGCTGGATTTTGTGGAGGATGCCAAAACACTGTATCTATCTGATATCATGTGCATACTTTCAGATTGATTGGGAAGAGATATTGATTAAACAAATTTTGAGACTCGCTTGCCACTTACCCAGAATAACCAGACCATTGCCCAAAAGTCCTGCGAATCCGATAATGCCAAAGAATACGGGAACTATTGTGGATACGATCCGTTCGAGGGCCACACTCTCTGCATCATATTCCATGGAGTCGTTGGCATTGTGATCCGAATGATCCGTGTGTTCCGAGGTGAATGCATAGTTGTTGCCACTGCTGTTGCTAACGCTTATGATACTACCGTTTCCAGTGGCGCCCCAAGAGGCTTTTGGCCAGCTGCTAATTAGCGTGGCCAACAAAAGTGCCAGCGACTGATGGCCAGCCATCTTGACAGAGATCCCTATCGTGCTTAAATATATATATATATGAGTATATATATTATTCGATTCTGTAGGGCCTTTCTAATTGGATGACTCTGTCTCTATTGTTTGGCTTCTCGCATTTGCTTGTTGCGGCACGCCCACGGCCACGCATATCCGTGAGTTATATCGCCCTGAAAGAGACAAATTGAAGTGGTGTAATAAATAATTTAGATATGAACTGGCAGATGCAGATATATATTTTTTTTGTTTTTTGTTTTTATACCCATAACACACGTAGAGTAAGAGGGTATGCTAGATTTGTTGAAACGTATGTAACAGGCAGAATCAAGCGTTTGCGAGCATATAAAGTATCTCAGAAAGTTTCGTTAATGATAAGATATGATCTAATAAATTAATATGTTAATATGTTATGTTATATGTTAATTTGAAAGTAGTAATCGCCTCTTGTCGCGCATATCCTTTATTTCAGGAGAAGGTGTTCTTTTCCTTCTTTTCGCCAAATGAGGAATGGAGTTTACCTGAAAACCAGGCATAGGTATGTACATACATATACATATATTTATTCTGCATAGTCTCGCATAGGCAGATGCCGAATATAGATGGCTATAGAGATGCGAATAAATCTACATCCATATCCGCTCTTCACGCAAAATAGATGGATAGTCAAGGCCGTCGTTGTGTGGGCGTTTCGATAAGTTTCCTTTTGTTTCGCCACAGTGAACGAAAGTGAAATGTGCTGCACAGTGGGCTGAATATTTTACTCGCCTTTTATTTAATTGTACAATAAAATTTCTGTCAAAATTTTAATATTAATTTTTGAGAAATCGAATACATTTCCCTTTTCCTTAATTTAAACTGACTTATTGAATTTGCAGGCATTCCATTCTAATTGAATGCCACTGTTGCACAGAACATCATCTGGATGGCCATGTACCAAATTATGTAAAATTAATTTAATTACATTACAAGGAGAAAGAAGGGAATATTTCTGGAAAAAAAAAGACAGCGGACCTTGGCAGATATTTATCACATTTGCATAGTGTTAAATATATATAAACCATCGATGCCGAATATTCACGAACGGAATATAACGCATACGCCACGTGCGCTGCATCAATTAGCCGCCTAAGGATAACACTTGTATCCATGTTACCCATCCTTATCCTCCATTTTTTTCTTTTTTTTTTGCTGCTTTCTTTTTTTTTGTTCGTTTTGCTATCCAATGGCATTACACTTTAACTACTAATCGAGGAGACATATGTGCTGTCATGTCGTGTCTGAAATGGCACGCACCCTTCGCTGACGGTTGGCTTAAGCTGTCAATTAACATATTATTAAGCGAGTAACACAAAACAGAGCAAAAGAACTCAGCTCAAACGGGGGATTGACAAACGAGATGACGAGAAAAGCGAAGGACAAGGCGCCATAATTGAGTGCGTCCAGAGATGTAGGAATTTCGTTGACAGAATTCCAAAAGAGTGTCTGTTCAATGGTGAAACTATAGTTGGAATCACTAAACTTTGAATACGCTTGAGGATTTAAATGTTAAGCTTAATAAGTAAGTAAGTAATTGTACAAGAAAACTATAAGGATTCCATATCCTTGCGACAGTTTGCGTTTTCGAGAATGGCAACGCGATTCTCTGGTTGAATAAGTGTCAGACAGAAATAAAAATATAACAGACAGAATCAATTTGGCATACAATGCATACAATTTTGCGAGAGACAGACAGATCCATTCAAAGAAATTGCCAACTATAAATTATGCAGATGATATCGAGGGCACTTCTGTGATTGTTGTCACAAATTGCCAGTCGTGCCGGTAAATTATTTCCGCAGTGCTTTTAATTAAATCAAGCCATAATTATGAACCGTTTGTCTCTGCTTATCGGAGATATTATTACTCATTTTTCGGCGACGCTATCTGCGTTGAGCAATTATAGAACGATTTAATGGTTTTTTTTTGTTTTTTTTTTTTTTGTCTTCTCTAAACTCCACGATTTATGTTAAGCGTATTAAGCTGATTTGATTTACGGCTTCCCACATAAATTTCGCTTTGTGGCAAACTGTTTAAGGATTAAGAGGCATATAAAGGAGCTACTGGCTGTGTCTTGGGTTTTCTCTTCCTATGCTGAAGCTTTTCCTTGACTTTCCGCCGCCGGGAAATGCGACAAAGGGTCTTGAAATTGAATTTGTTAGTTTCACAAGTGAAAAATGTATTCAATGACAAAAAATGCCGAAGGATGTGTGTTCTTATATACATTTTTAAATTTTAATCAAACTTATGGCATTAATAGTTAAGACTCTTAAGGTTTTATTGTCTAATTTTGATGTGTAAGGAAAATTATTCGATTGTTGGTGTTTGCGAATGCATTAGTTGCCTTTAATCCTCTTATCGCCCATCGTTTGTTAATGGAATTGGTGTGTGGCATTGAGAGCAGGAATCCTTCAATTATCCCTGTTCAGTCGATTCATGACAGCCTACGTCCTGCAATAATCGCAGCGCAATGCAATTACTACACTGTGAACAAAATTATAAGAGCAGCGTAAGTCAAAATTAATGCTGCAGTTCCTTAAAGAGTAATATTAAGGTAATTAATATCTTCCTTAAATATTTCAAAAGTTATATGAAAGAAATGTAAGAATCTTTAAAATCTGTATTCTGTTTGTTGTTCTAAGTCTGCGTTCCAGTGGCAAATGCCAGTGGGCAGTCAATCAGTCAATCATTCGATCTGTCATTGTACTGAATTGGTTGGTTCGACCAGATTACGTATACGCACCGTTGCCGAGACTGCGTATACGCGGCGTTGTTATCTGGATGTAAGCAACCCCCTAAGTGAGTATTCCTCGGCCATGGACTTTCGCACAATGGGCTTGTGCAACACAAATGCAAATTCCAATTCGGCCGTAAAGCAATTTCAGCTTTAGTCAATTATTTGAGGTTCGATGAATATGCCATTTATTTCAATTAAAAGAAAAAGGGAGACACTGTGGGACTCATGTGGCTTTTCTGTACGTGGCGTTCAATCTAATTGCGTTTTTATGGCCCGAATGCGAATCGTAAAAGTTAGCCAAGCAAAAACACCGAAAAGGCAGGCGGCAAACAATAACATCATCATTAAATTCGAAACCAAACACAGGCAACATCTGCTATAAATTAAATATTAATAATTAGCTTAGAGCTAAGTGTAAGAATGTTTTCAGGCGAGACTAGTATAAAAAATACAAAAAAAAAAATGTATAATAAAATTGGTGGCGCAGACAGCGCATAATTAAGACATATTGTTAGTATTTTTTTTTAATTATTAACAAAATATTAGGCTGGAAAAAAAAATGATAAATCGATACAGTATCAAAAATAATGAATTACAAAAATCGAACAGCCAACAATACATTCTCGCTAATTAAAAATAAAATCAAAGAACTTAAATTATAATTATATAAGTAAAATATTTATTTCGACATCAAATATAATTACAATTGCAATAGACAACGGTCGTCAACGATTTTAATTAAAAAATACCATTGCATATAAATATAAATAAATAATTTATCCGATCAATCCGATGAAATGCGAGAAGTAATATGTACATATATACATATATGTATGTATACGAATATGTGCACTATTCACGCACTGCTCATTTCCCTCGCCCTTCGAACAATTTTCCATTTGAAGTGAAATAGTACATGTGCATGTGCAGTGCAGTGTGTATAAATTAAATATGTTTGTCATTGAGCTATTTTCATAGATGGCCAAGATGTGCAATAGGTTGGGCAATTTTGCAGGAAATTCGTCTCGCGTAGAGCGGGCTATCGTGGCGTATGCTTGATATCGTTATTGACCTTATTGAATTTTAACGCAGGATGGGTCGCCGTTTTATTGCCATTTGACTACTGTCAAAAGGATGCCCACAATCAAATTGCCCACGGAATGGTCAACGGTAAAAAGCCACAAAAATGTAATTACAATTTAAAGTCCAACGCGCTGATAGTCGTAATATGAAACCACTGAATTCATTAAAACAATAGAATAATTTCCAAGGCTGGGACACAAAATACGCAGTTAATATACGAGCCCAAACAGATTGTGTAATTTGCTTCGGTAATGTTCTCTATAATTAAATGACATAAAACCAAAGAGAAACTGATTTTTCAGTCAGCGAAAATATTTTCTTATTAATTAATCACTTTTTATCGGTCATCAGTGGCATTCATTTACTGCCGCAAAGCAATTGACTGTTTTTTTATTATGGAAATTATATATATGGCAATTTTATATGTTTTGTCATTAAATATGTTTTATTTTCTTAAACTAAGTAACAATGAATATTTCAAGCTATCGTTTACGCATCAATCTTAACTTGGATTGGCTTACAATTCTAAAACAATGCATTAAAACAAAATCAATGGGCTGCCTGGATTTCATTATATGGTTTTTATTAAAGAAAACTTTAGATTAGATGTAATTAAAAGCCAATTTGGTGTGTGTGTGTGTGTGTGTTTTCTTTGGTGCCTTCTAGTTTTTAACGTCACCTCGTCTCTTTTCAACATTCGCTTGGTTTTCGGGTTGTCGGGGCACAACTTTTTAATCAAATATGTGTCAACGCGGATTTATGAAACTAATTGACTTTAAAGTCGGCTACAATCCAGCCAACCGCCACACCCCACATCCCAAAAACCAGAAACCACCGCCCTGCTAGAAAGAATTAATTAAAAAACTTAATCTGCTTCTCGGCTATGGCAACAAATTCCCAACGCTCGTTGGTTTTGCTGGTTTTGATTTGGGTTTTCCATCTTCGTCTCTAAAAATGAACTTTAAGTTTGTGTTGTGTCGGGCTAAAGTTTCAGTTGATGTTAAATTACGAAGGGGATATCTAGAAAATTTGAGTGATTAATAAAAAAGGGATAATTAAAAGCAGAGGAGATTTTTTTTTTAGAAGTTGAGTTAAGTGAAAACCAAAGGTAAATTGCGTGAAAACATGGGTATTAATTAAAGCAGTAAATTGGAAAGTGAAGAGTTAATAGCACAATAATTGGTATAGATGATTATATAGTTATATATGTATATATATATAGGTATATATGATATTGAGCACCTGAAATTATCGGCTCAAAGCATACGCGTAACTGAAAATTACTTTAATAAGCTTTATTGCTCTGGCATTTAAGATTGCAAAATCCCTGAGGATAAATTGCGGTCAATAGTTTTCAGATTCGTTGCCCTATATATATATTATTTTTTTTGTGGTAATTAGTTCTTGCTTTTCAACTGGCAGAAAGTTTGAAGCATTTCCATTGATTTTTAGGGAGACGAAGACTCTCGAAGCCAACATGGCTAACGATCGTTGGCTGAACTTTAAGCCCAGGGATTTTAGACCAGAATTTTCTCGGGTCTTTTCGATGTCGTTTTCCCCAGTGGGGTAGGGAAAAGTTCCTATTGGTATTTGTTTTACTGCTGTTGTGGCAAACACTTTACACAAGTAATTTCCTAATTGGTTAAAGCGCAGCACAAACACCCGCCAACCAAAAGCACACTTACTCTCATGTGAGAGCAGGGGGCAAAAATGGTGGAAAAGCGCTTGGAAAAGCGGACGGGCGGAAAAGCGGGTGGTCGAGTGGACGAGTCCATTCATAATGGCAGCCATATGCGGCGCACAGTCAGTCACCATGGGCGATAGCCCCTATAAAAGTGCACAAATTTGCAAAGCACTTTGCCTAATTGTTATGATAAAGAGTCGTTGAAGTCCGCAAAGTTGGCCACTTTTTCATCTTAATGTAAAGGATATGTAATATGACTTTTGTGAGGCACGTTTAATTTGAACACATTCGGTTTAACTACGATTTAAATGCTGTAGCTTAGGTCAAAACAGATTTTCTTTTTAAACTCTATTCAGCAGGCTGTGAACTTCGTTCAAAAAAAGTTTGATGCACGTTCCTCTGCCCAATTTTCGCTGGCAAGGCTTTGAGTAAAAAAGTGACTTTCAATGGCTGAACAGAAATCGAAAGAGTGGGTATAACGGTGATAGATAGAGTGCTGAAGCAGTGGGAAAATCAATGTTTCTGTCAGGGTTGCCATGCCCCCAGGTTCTAGGGTTGTCGTGTGTGCTCAGTCGTGCGTGAATGCCAAGATGAATGAATGCGGTGGACTTTTTCTTTTGATTTCTAAGTTCTTATAAATATATATATATATCGTCTTTGCAATATCCAAGACTTTTTCGCCGGTTTTATTTTTGTTTTTTTTTTTTTTTATGTGGCTCATTCGAATTGAGTGGCCGGGATCCATAAAAAGGATACCATTTATTGGGCTGCATTTCAATTGGTTGCATTTCGGTTAATCGATGGTCTTCATTTCGCACAAGATGGTCCAATTGGGGCTTTTGGTGGTGTTGTTGTGTGCGAGAAACTACCCGGCAGACCAAGTTCTAATTTAAAAGTTCTCGATAAAGCTATTTACTGTGTGACTTAAATGAAGATGGTAACGACTTATTTATGGTTCATCGTATACTTTAGCAACATTGAAGTGGCTTAAACCATTTCGAAACGAAACTTAAATGTACCGATGCCAGTGTATGCTTCAACTGCTTTTCCATTTCCTCGACTCAAATGGCATTCCCTCGTGAGGAGTCCTGTCTGTCTTTCGTCATCCGTTGTCTGGGAATCCTGGACATGTCCTGTGAGAAATGTCATCACATGCAGCTTAGGTTTTGGCCTGCATTTTAATTTTCATTCGGCCTTCGTTCCCTGTCCCCTTCCATTATCCTTCAACCAAACAAAGGACCACGAAATGTGCAGATAAAACAGCCAAAAAAAAAAAAACAATATAAAAGGCGAAGACAAAAGTGTGTCCGAAAGGCGAGAACGTGCAAGGAGTTTTGATTGTAAAACGCCATCACAGCGGAGATGAATTTTTTGGCCATTGTCCTTTTTCCGTTCCTTTTGTCTGAGGTCAGGTGCGATGACTAGAAATTGGCAAATTAGCTTTCACACAATGGCAAAAGTCACAAGGCAGACCACAGAGAGCAAGAAATATGAATAAATGTATGAATGAATGAATATCATAAATAAAGAAATATACATTTAATTTGTTAAAGGTCACCGATTGCCTTAACCTCAACCTCATACCATTTCAGTTGCATATGATATCGGTTTTTTTGTCCGTCATCAGTTAGAAGTAGTACACTTCAGCTAGAAAGATGTCAAAATTCGAATCCTTTTTCTCGACCTGCAGTTAAACGTTAGATGACATTTTCAACACTCAATCAATAGCGGCAGAGGAGAGAAAAACACGGAAAAACTTTATCGGACAACTACGAAAAAGGCGGAGATGGAAAAGTTTACTGCTGTCTGCTGACAGTTTTGCGGTTACCTGTTGAGAGGGGGGGGGGGGGGGAATGGGGGGGGGTGCAACGGCAGGAGCAGCGGGAAAATGTTTGGGAATTGGGTGGAAATTGTGAGGCTATTGTGCCGCTATATTGGAAAAGTTTTTTTTTTTTTGTGTCTGCCCACTTAAATGTTACAAATCAAATGGCAACTAAACGAGCACAGAAAAATGCGGGGTAAAAACGGGTATGCGGTTTTTGTGGTTCGATGGCAGAATGTTGCTCACCGAGCAAGTGGCCAGCGGAAAAAAAAACAAGCAATGCAGGCCAAGCCTTTGCTTAATGCACAGCAAAACATTATGATATGTTTCAAATAATAGTTTACATATATGTACAATATTTATCAATATATGAACCTAATTCATATAAGAGCTTAATGTAAGAGTCTTGTGTTATTAATTTTAATGGGTACAATAATTGTTGCGACTTGGATCTAGTCATTCGAGTTGCTCCAAAACTTATCTCTCTGTGTAGTGCAATGTCTGCTCCTGGTTCTGGTCCTCTGACTTTGGCGCCACACAATTTTGTGGCCACATTGATGTCGCCCACGAAATGCGAAAGTTTTACTTTCATAGCCCATCACCCCCCTCCCCCCCACTGCCGAGCCTCTGACCCCTCGTTTCCATCTCCACCCTATTTAGTTTTCAATCCCTTTCGAACCACGCTCCATCTCTCTTACCAACAAACACTTTAAAAACTTTGTAGTTCTATGCATATTAACATTACGCATACGACATGTAGTTCATAAGTTCATGGTGAGACGGATATTAGAGAATTAGAATGGGGAAAAGCGGTCTTGTTCGCCCGTTTTCCCTCGTTTTATTATTAGCATGTGAAAAGCGGGTAAGAACGAGAGAAGTCCGAAACTAAAGGAAAATTCCCAACTAGGTGATATGCAATCAAGCTGATTGAACTTTCGATTATGTTGAAGGGGTCAAATATGAGTGATCAAAACTTTTTCGGTTGACACAAAACATTTTCGTTGAAATTTATATTATATTTGCAAAGCACAAGCTACTTGAGTAAGATTGTGTCACCCACAAAACAGATTACCAAAAGTAAACTTTTTGCCTCTTTTATATATTTATTTTATATTTATTTATGTATATATTTTTTTTAATTAGTTATATGTGATATGCTGTGAATTTTTTCTTACTGTAGACTCAGCAGGATATTTCTCCTGCTGAGTGTTTGTACCTTTCAGTGGTCGTGGGCCTTGCGCTCAACTTGTCAACGCATATAAATTTCTCAGCGCACTAGAAAATGGTGAAAATTGCTTAAGAGGGTGGTGATAGATGGAGCGCAGGGGAAGGGAAGAGGGGTTGAGTGAAAATGGGCGGAGGGAGGTAGGCGTAACACCTGCAAAAAGCGCACGCTGAGCAGCTGTGAAAACACAACTCAAAAGTTGGCCAGGGGCGCTCTTTTCTTGGGAACCAAACCATGCGGCTCCTCACCTCAACCTTTCTGAAATGCCACTCCTGAATGAACATCCATCTGTTTTTTTTTGGTTCAGTGACCCAAGCAATAAACGCACTTTCTCTAGCTGAGTAAAGGGCAACTGATAGTCGAGTCGACTCACTTTTGTTGCCATTTCAAATTTACTATTAGAGAGGCTAGGTGTGAACTTGTGTGGCCAGCTATGTGGGCATTTATATTATATACTTTCAAGCCTGGCCCTTCTGGCAAATACATATACATATAAATATACATATAAATATACATATAAATA